>NW_026068224.1:1103280-1123778 GCF_014885135.2 Alexandromys fortis
CTCCCGGGTAGACCCAAGAGCTCTGCTCTCTGGAGCAGAGACACCACGATGGACTTTGGCTAGAATCTTCCCGGTAAGCGCACCTTGGGATGCTTACACACATCATTAGAAATGGGCTAGTCCAGGTGCGAGAATTAGCCTGTAAGGGCTAGAGTTCAGGCCAAGCAGTTCTTAAATGAATACAGTTTGTGTGTTGTTATTTCGGGCATGAGCTAGCCATGCGGGCGGCCGGGTGCTGGGGACGCAGCCCTGCCGCTCCTATTTCAACAAGTTTTATCCCTGAGAACCATAAGCTCTCCAACCATGAGTTATCAGCCAGATTTGTGGAATCAGCCAAGCATTTCTTCTGGTGTAGTAGGTCTTAAATCTAATTAGAAAGGAGCTGGGTACTCTCATGATCTTCCTGTCACCCATAGGAATATTTTGTCAAGATTTTTTTAGAGACAAGCTTTGACAAGGATACTACTTACCATGGTAGGGGAATGGGGATTAGGAAAATAAAGAGAATGAAGATGTGAGTGAAAATAATAAAATATAAACATAAGATAGTACCAGGAGGAAGCTCCAGTAAATACTGAAATCTCCCATGTTTAATTTCCATTTGCTTAAATACACCTACCCCAAAACGTAGGAGTAAGATAAAAACCACATTAACATGATATAAGGAAATTAACAGTCCAGTTGAAGGATTGTGGGCTACATTCTTAGGTAAATATTTTGTTGCCAGAACAAGACAAGTAACCCTCACACCCCAGACCAAAACATACTACTCCCTGGGTGAAATACATAAATGTATCCCTAAGGGAGTAGGAAATTAGTTGGATCCTTTGCCTTTTGTTTGAGATAAAAAAACAGATCTGCTTCTTAATACCTAAAAAACAGGTCCGGATATTAGCCCCATTTGTTGACAATAACCTTGAGAGAGTGGAACTCTCTTATCTGTTATTTGAATTGTTGACAGTAACCTTGAGGAACAGAGGTAACTTTCAACTGTCTGACCTTTAGTCAAGATAGAATGGATCCATACCTAAGGGCCCTGTCAAAGATCTTCATTTTTATAGCTCTCAGTTTCACTGTTGTACAATATTGTTGATAAATTTTATACCTATCAGTCTATATAGCATCTCATAGACCTATGAAAATTAGCCACTAGGGATTATCACAGCTCCCTAGTCAGGATCTATTTGGTTTTTCCAAGCCTTGTGACAAAGGTGTATACTTTCTTTAGAGATAATCTGCCCACAAATCATGATGGGTAAACAACAGCAGTGGCAATAATCTGTGTTGTTCTGGGACTCTCTAATATACCTTGTGATCAATTTTTAAATCTTCTTACATAGAATTTGGGTATCTGTCCTCTGACTCTCTTCCTTTATGAATACAAACAATTATATCCTTACTAAATTTTGTATTCTATTTTATAAATCCAGTGGAACTATGAATTTCCTATCTGAATTTTATCTATGCAACATATTACAGATTGGATATTCTTTTCTACTCTTAAACACTTGAAAACCAATATGTTTATCCAGTATAATATCATCTTTGAAATTCAACTTTTCTTCTTAAAATAATTTAAGTACATATATTATTTTCAAAGCAATTTCTTTCCACTAGAATGTATATGCATCAACTAAAGAGGAATTTCTATAAATTAAACTTCCTTCTGTAACAGCATAAAATGAATGTTGACTTGTACATAATGATTTTATTTTCCTATATAAAATATGAAGTAGGTATGGAAAGCTTGTTATAGTCTTTAAAGAGCAGATCCAATGATCTTGGCTGCAAACTTACTACAGTCTACTAGAAATAAGACACAGCTAGACTGCTCAAATCCCAAATCAATTACTGCCTTTAAAGAAATAGCTGGAAAGAGACTAAAATAGGTTCTGAGAATTTCTTTGCCTTGGTTTCCTATTGAAAAGTTGATACTTTTTCTTGGTGGGCAGGTAGCATTTAGCAAAAATATTTCAAATCCATTATTTTACCAATTCTATCTTAGACATATAATAAAAATTTAAGAAAACTTCTAATATTTGGAGAAGAGTCATATGCAATACAATAACAGTAGTTAAGTAAAATATCTGTAGGTTTAATGTGGATTAAGATAATGAAATGTATAATTGTGAAAACTTTCAGGGTCAGTGAGATAGCTCTGGATGAAACTGATTCCTGGAAGTTGTTTTCTGATCTATACACATGCTATAGCACATGTGCATCTTGTTTCTCCCAGGAAATGAATGAAGTAAAATTTGGAAGAGGAAAAAATTCAAACTCTTAGCCAATCATTTGAGATCCAGAACCTAGTTCAGAGAGGATGTAAACACATATTTTCTTCAGTATTTTCTTAGCTTCCATTAATTTATCATATTTTATTCCTGGTTAGATTGTATAGATCAGATTGGTCTATTACCATGTTTGTAAGTAATTGAGTTAATTGATGATTCATGTGGAAGGGCCTAGCCCACCATGCATTAATCCCTATGCAGGGTCGTCTAGACTAAATAGGAAAGCTAGTCAAGTCTTTCTGAAAGTAAGCAATAAGCAGCATTCTTACAAGGTTTCTGTTCTAGGCTTATACCTTGAGTTTCCATTGTATTTTTTACAATGATACATTGCTACTTAGAAGTGTAAGCTGAAATAAAACTTTTCTTCCCCCAGGTTAATTTATTTATTGCAGTAATAGGAAAACAAACTAGAACACTGTTTTATGGTATAAAATAAATCTTGGAAAATTTTGGACGCATCTCCAGTTTTGGCTGGTGTGCTGGCTAGTTTTATGTCAACTTGACACAATCTAAAGTCATTTGAGAGGAGGAAGCCTCGATTGAGAAAGTACCTTCATAAGATAAGGCTGTAGGCAAGAGTATTTTCTTAGTGCCCATTGTGCTATTGTGAGGGGTGCCATCCCTGGCTTGCTGGTCCTAGAAGAAAGCAGGCTCAGCATGCCATGAGGAACAAACCAATAAGCAGCTCCCCTCCATGACCTCTGCATCAGCTCCTGCCTTCAGGTTCGTACCCTGTTTGAGTTCTTGTTCTGCCATCCATTAAGGATGATCAATGATGTGGAAGTAAAAGCCAAAGAAACTCTTCCCCAAGTTCCTTTTGGTCATGGTGGTTTTTTATCACAGCAATAGCAATCCTAACTAGGAAAGGTCTTTTCTTGTTTGTTATAAAATGTTCTCCTTGGGATTTACTTTTAAGAACTCCCTAGGGATATTCTTCATCTCTTCATACCTTGATTAAGGCTTCGGTCTTGATTGTACTCTACTTCAACCACTTATTCTCCTATAAAAATCTGAAGAGAATGCTGTATAAGAAAAAAAAAATCAGAGGGGTGATAGATAAAGAACAATACCATCATTAATATGTTAAGTTCTTTCTTTAGAGGGCAGCATGTTTATGATGCTTGAATTGTAAAATATTAATGTAGCTGGCCCCAGAGCATTTAAATGTCAGCTGTAATCCCAGTGTTAATGGGAAAAGTCATAGTTTCAAATATCTCTGGAGGTTAATAACTGCCTGGCATATGATTCACTGGTAACCTCTCTGTTTGTCAACAATAGATCTTGAGGCATTATGTTTTAAAATAAATCAAATTCAATTAAGTTTTACTTCAAACCATGTAATACTCATTACTCTATCTCTTTTGAAGAGGAAATGTACATTTATTAAACAAAAACTCTTATTACCTATAAGGGATTACTGTTCCTCATATTATTTAATCAATGATCATTCCTATTGGATTGAAAATGTGTCATTTTTGTATAAAAGTTAAATAACAATAATTGTACTGAGATTTGTTCATCTCATCTATTAAAGATAAAAGAAAAATGTGAACAATGAAATTTTAAATTCTTGCTTTGGTTTTCCAGATTCAAGATAGAGGTCAGCATCATTAATACATATGTTATGATGTTGACTTTGCACTAAGACTAAATAGATAGCTATATATTTGCTACTAGATATTTTTCTTTGCAACTCCTAGTACTTAAAGTGGTTCAATGCTTCTCTAGTATCCTTTTATTTATTTTGTTTTGTATGCTTGTTTGTTTATTTGTATGTTTGTTTCAACTACTTTTCTAGATTCAGCAGGCCTTTTAAATGCCTAATCATTTAAGTATTGGGTCATTTGCCTCCACATGGAAAATTGTTGCAACCAAATATGAAAACTCAAAAGAAAACTTACTTAAAGAATCATACTTAAAGATTTCTTCCCCATATTATATGGGAAAGAAAAAATGTCAACTCTGTGTAAAATGTCCAGCTCTTCTATCTCTGTTGTATGTAAAGTAGTTAATGAGGCAGTTGCCTTTGGTTGGAAGATAAAATAACCTGTCAGTGCTTTATTAGCCAGCATATCAATGGAGCTATTGTCGCTGGATAGCGCCTATATGCTTTACAATTCATATGATATTAATAAGTATTAATTCATAAATTTCAATTCATTTAATAACACAAATCTTCATGAGTGGGAATAGTAAGTAAATAGGTTAAGAAGAACAGCTTATTTCCTAGCCTCCAGTGGTATGTGCATAAACAATGAAGAAATAATATTTAAAAATAAAAATCTAAGCTAATGAATATGATTGACCATTATTTTTGAATAATTTCTTAGAATGAACTACAACAACATTAAATAGGAAGAAAAATTTGGTGTAATTCCTCAAATTTAGAATAAAAATGAGTGCATTTTCAAGCATGCTAAATATGATTGATGATTGCATTCAATGCTTAAATGACTTGTAAATCACTCCAATTTTGAAGCTACTATATAAAAAAGAAACCATTATATCACAAAAAGATTGGAGAATGGGTATTCATTTTCTATTATTGCTACAACAAATTACCACAAACATAGTGGCTTACAATAACACTGATCGTTGTTTCTAATTCCTGTAGGTTGGCAAACACTGTCAGACATCTTTGTACTAAAAACACCTATTAACAGAGTGTCTTTCCTTTCTGAAAAAAAAATTAGGAGACAACTCATTTATTAATTTACCTATTTTAGCTTCTTGAAAGCACCAGCATTCCTTCCCTCCTGTCCTGGTATCTCCCTCCATCGTCAAAGACTGTAGTAGGACATCATCACACCTCTATTAGACTAAATCTTCTCTTTCTTTATCTCTTAGAAAGAGTGCATCTAAATCCACCCAGATAATCCAAGTTCATTTCTCTATCGAAGTTTTCAGAAAGAATCATATCTTCACAGTTGCCTTTCTTATACAAGACAACATATTTACCAGTTTGAATGAATGAATGTGAATATTTTCCAGATGTAATATTATTCCATGTACCATAGAATAAACAATGGCAGATTTGACCAAAACTTTTGTCTTTAGGTGTTAATGGACCTTTGTGTTAGATCATTTATTAGCATGTGCAAAATATTTGTATCAATTTTCATCCCTGCAAAAGCAACGAGATTATATAAAGAATAATGTCTTTTACTGTATGCTCATTTTTATATAGTAATCTCTTTCCCATCTAAGGCATATTATTTTGAATTTTAAACTTTTAATTGACACTAACAACCATACAAGTATACTGGCCACAGTGTGATATTTCAGCATATGTTTGTAATATATCTTGGTCCATTCAAACTAATTTGAATTTCTTTTTTCTGATCATTATTTGTGAGTTCACTCATCTGGTTCCACAATTCTAGTTCTCCATGAAACATTTAAAAAGCCATTGTAAACTATAATCGCTCATATAGGGCTGTGGAACACTGGAACTTATTTCTCCTGTCTAATTTAGTTTTAGTTCCTGCTATTCTGATTCTGTATATTTCCTCCCACCTTGTCAGGAACTAGTAATCTTACATCCAAATTAAAATTTTATAGCTTTAATATATGCTTTAAAACAAAAAATATTTTTTCATTATGTATTTGGCTTATTTTACTTAAAATAGTACCTTCCAGTCCCGTTTATTTTGCTTTAAGTAATAAGATGTCTTTATTTTCATAGCAGATTACTATTCCCTTATACACACAGCTTAGCTGTTGAAAGCATGGTCACAATAAACATAAGAGTACATATCATACTATATGATATGCTGTTTTCACCTTTTTTTACATATCTGGAAATGGGTTAAGTAGGTGATGTGACAGTTTTACAAATAACTTTTACTCTTTTCTTCATAATGACTAGAGGAAATTAATTTCTCATCATTGTATTGAAAAGTTTTCTTTCATTTACATCCCCACAAGTGGTTTTGCTTTCTTTTTCATAGTATATACACATATCTTTTGAGAGTACTCATATTAGCTTGGGATAAATATGTCATTTTAGTATTAATTTCTATTTCTTCAATTTCTAATGCTAGTAACCATTTTTTTTTCCAAGTAGGTTTGATAGTTGTCTTTCTTCTTTAAGAAATATCTATTGAAAGATATTCGTCAGTATTGCTATAGGATAGGGTCATTTCAGGTTCCCTATCCTCAGCTTCCCAAGGGACTAACTGGGGACATTGCCTTGGGCTCCTGGGAGCCACTCTAGGTTCAAGTCTCTTGCCAACACTAAGGTGGCTCCCTTAACTAAGATATGTGCTTCCCTGCTCCCCTATCCAACCTTCCTTTATCCCAATCTTCCTGTTTCCCCAAGTTCCCCCGGTGATGGATGGAGATAGAGACAGAGACCCACACTGGAGCACTGGACTGAGCTCCCAAGGTCCCAATGAGGAGCAGATGGAGGGAGAACACGAGCAAGTATGTCAGGACCACGGGGAGTGCACCCACCCACTGAGACAGTGGGGCTGATCTATTGGGAGCTCACCAACGCCAGCTGGACTGTGACTGAAAAAGCATGGGATAAAACCGGACTCTCTGATCATGGCGAACAATGAGGACTGATGAGAAGCCAAGGTCAATGGCAAGGGGTTTTGATCCTACTTCATGTTCCGGCTTGGTGGGAGCCTAGCCAGGTTGAATGTTCACCTTCCTAGACATGGACGGAGAGGGGAGGACCTTGGACTTTCCACAGGTCAGGGAACCATGACTGCTCTTCGGATTGGAGAGGGAGGAGGAGAGGAGTGGGAGGAGGGGGAAAAGAGTGGGGGAGGGGAGAAGAGAGGGGGGAGGGGGAGGGAAATGGGAGGCTGGGAGGCGGCGGAAACTTTTTTTTCTTATTCTCAATAAAAAAAATATCTATTGTTATCAATTGACCACTTCATTTCATTATTTTGTTGAGGATATTTTTTGTTTTATGTTTCTATGGTTAGTAAACATTTTATTTTCCTTTGAAAGTTATCATTCTGCTTTCTTGAATACTTCCTTTTGTTGGGTATAACCATATTTTTCTATTTTACTTTGTGTTGCCAATGCTTTTGGAATTAAAAAAAAACATTTAAGTTTTTCTGTTGTGCTTTCATTTATTATTTTCCTGGTTTCAGGTCTTACATTAAATTTTAAGAAATGTATTTAAATTGTATTCCATATACAGTATTGCATATTAAATTGTATTCCAAACACACAAATATTTACATATTTGTATGCATGTATGTGTGCCATTGTAGAAATAAGAAATAAGATCTTATTTCTACAGCCATTGCTAAGAAAGATTGTTTCATAGTAGGTTTCCTGATATTCTACCTCTTTCAATCTTTCCACCCTGTCTTCAAGATGTTCCCTACATTATAGATATAGGAGTTGTGATGTATACGTATCTGTTAAGGGAAAACTCTGCATGATCTATTCATCTCTGTATTGTTTCCAGTTTTGGTTTCCTGTGATTTTTTTCATTTCTATGAAGAGATGATTCTTTGGTGGGAGGGTAATACCTACATTCATCTGTGAGTATAAGGGTAAGACTTATACTATGGTAACGAATTATGCTGCTCTAGGAATGTGGTGGTAGTAGACTCCTTCCTAAAATCCATCATTTTACTAGCACTGAGAAGCTTGCTGGTTTTAGTACCAAACATAATTTACCCCTTGTTGTATGGATCTGTTGGTTATCACTGGCAAGTTGGAACCACTTATTACATATTTATATGTATTTTTTTCATATTGAAAATTAATATAGTAAGTAGAGTTAAAATTCTCTGTATGTTAACCAACATTTATGTCATGTCTAGGTTCAAAGAAAATGTTTTCATATCTCTTGGGAGTGTGTTTTGTTTATGAAATCAGTGTTTTGGCAATTTTTTAATATTTTATTTGTTTTCCAATTTTTAAAAAGCCACTTATTTTGATTAGGGCAGTAGAAACTTAAGTCAATGATCTTAGTGCCAGGAGATGTACATGCTATAGGAGAGCACCTGCTGTTAATTTGGAGAAAGACTTGTCCATCATTTCTTAAGTTCTTTCTTCAGCTTCCTTCTGTCTCCCTTCTTCTACAGAATTCAGATCACTAGTAAGTAGTTCAGCAGTTCATGTTATTATAATTAGGGAATAGTATGAACCTGAAGCTTATTGTTGCTATGGTTACTCTTTGTGGGCCTTAGGCTGTAAATTATTCTAGTGATTCCTTGTGTTTAGAATAAGAGCTGGATTTTGAGGAGGATTTTTATCAATGGATGTTTCTTCCTCAGCCATTGCCTTTCCTTTATGTTTCTTTTTTGTGTCTTACTTTTGCAGCTTTTTATAATGGAGGCTTCAAGGCTTCTCCTCATTGTTCTGATGGAACCTCAGCTTTAGGACAGCAGTATTTCTCTAGGTTTTAGGAGAAGTTACTTGACTTGCTTTATGTTACTTTCTGTTAAGGCAGTGATTCTAAAACCTGCATGCATTTTGCAGCCCATCCCAGAGGTAATGGGTTGATGTTGTTTTTCCCCCCTCTCTTTTCTTTTTCCAATTCCCCAAGGACAATGGTGTTTGTTGGATTTTTTTCTACTTCTACCTTATGCAGTAAAAGTCTTTTGTTCTTAGGACTGATGGGAAAGAAGGTCCCCATGGAGTATTGTGCTGTTCTTTCAGTGTCTGCTGTGGCTCATTCCCATTTTTATAGTTCAAGTGAGACTTTCTTGGGACTTTACAACTTTTTAGCAAATTTCTGTTGAAGAGTGAAGGAAAACCTTGGCAGAGCTTATATACTCTTCAGTTTGAAGCCCCAGAGGCTTTTATTTTGCAGGCCACTGTTAATTCTGTATCAAGATTCCTAAGAAAACTCACAGTTTGGAGGCTGACTCCTTCTCTAGTAAATGAATGCCTTGCCCAGCTCTCCCTGCAGACATTTGTGTCTTTCTTGACTTTGGGTATGTTTTCAACTTTCCATGTTTATCACTGTGATAGATTTAAGAAAGTTGCACATTTGCTGGGATTTTGGCTTACTTCTTTGTAAAGATGGGAGTACAGCTCTGGCTAGCTTTCTATACACACACCTTCTTTATTCTTATCAGAAATATGAGTTTAAAATTGCCACTTTGAAGCAAAAGAAATCTATTGCTTTTGCAGTATCAAAATGATTTCTTCAAATTTCAAAGACAACTTTATGAGAAATACTTGAAGTACTTACAAAAATGGAAATTATCAGCCCACCCTAAACTTAATGACTCAATTGTTGTGAAAGAGATATCCAAGAATATGTGCTTCAGTAAAAAAGTCCAATATGAATCTTAAATATTTAAAAGTGAGAGAATCTTTGAGGACAACTTGTGGCTCTCTCTTGCTTTTCCAAATTTCTATGTTACTTGATTTCCTTAATGTGAGTATGTTTCTGCCCATTAGGTTGCTTTTCAAATGGGACACACCATGACTATATCTCTTACCACAGAGTATTAGACACATAGTATGCAATTGCAAGCTACTATTATAATAATAATGACTACCTCATTAATTTATTGTTGAGGCACATTAGATTAGTATGAAATATGAATTGACATTTTTACAGCAATATATTTTTCAGGGACAAAATTATAAATGAAATCTGGTATTCAAAACACCAGTATGTGGGCTAGGATTCAGGTAAATGTTATTGGATTCCTTGATAATTCAACATGTAAACATTTGTCTACAAAAGCAAAAAGTGTTTCTTGAGGAAGTAATTGCCTAAAGTAAGCTAACTAAACTGTTATTATGAATACCAAAAGATGAGGACACCCGTGTTTTGATTTTGATAACACCAATGAAAATGGAGTTTATTACAATAAAATAGAATTCCTGAATCTTTGAATTAATTACTTGAAAGAACTACACCACAAGAAATGTTTAGTTATATCAATAAAAGTCAGTTCTCAAATTATGCTTCATTCATTCATTCACTGAGAGGAATATTTTGCCTGATGGGAAAGAGTGTGGAAATTTGAAGCTTAAAACTAGGATCCATGACCATTTCTAAAGCCACATATCCCTATAAAAAGTTAACTTCTTATGTACAGAGTCCATTTCCACTAATATAGCATCTATATTACTTCAGACAAGGAAACACAAGGAATGCATTTATGTACTTTCACTATCAAATAACGAAAGGGGTTCTTAATTTACTCCCAACTAAGTGTTACTAATGATCTTCTTCAAATGGATTTACATAACTAAACATTACCAAAAGGATAGCATGTGCCAAATACGTATACTTCCCACCTATAATATAAGCAGGAAGGACTAACTATAATTTTATAGTCATATTTTAGAAAAATTTGGTTCAAGATCATAGCTTGCTTCTTTGCTGATTATAGTCTCAGGTGAGGGACAATTCTGATATTTTACTCTTCTTGTAGGCCTGTCTTGATCATTTAACATGAAGCACACCTTTAGAAACTAAAGTTCTTATCTTCTATCGGACTGTTCATCAATTGTATCACTAATGCAAAGAAAATTTTGTGAAGAAAGACCTGTGACTTATCAGCACACTTGAATGCTATAGAACAAAAAGGAGCAGACTAACCCCAGAGGAGTAGATGACAGGAAATAATCAAATTGAGGGCTGAAATCAATAAAAGAAAAACAAATAAACAATACAAAGAATAAATGAAACAAAGAGCTAGTTCTTTGAGAAATCAACAAGATAAACAAACCCTTATCCAAACTAAACAAAAGGCAAAGATAGAATATCCAAATTAACAAAATCAGAAATGGAAAAGGAGAAATAACAACCAACATTGAGAAAATCCAGAGAATCATTAGGTCACACTTCAAAAATCTGTACTCTCACAATTGGAAAATCTAAAAGAAATAGAGAATTTCTTGAATAATTTACACACACCAAAATTAAGTCAAGACCAGATAAACAATTTAAATAGACCTATAACCCTAAGGAAATAGAAGAATTCATCAAAAGTCTTACAACCAAAAAATGTCCAGGGAAAGATGGTTTCAGTGCAGAATTCTATGAGAAATTCACAGAAGAGCTAATACCTATACTCCTTAAATTGCTCCGCACAATAGAAACAGAAGGAACACTGCCAAACTTTCTTTTATGAGGCTACACTTACCCTGACACCCAAAACACACAAAAAACTTATCTAAGAAAGAGAATTACAAACCAATCTCTGACATGAACAATGTGCTAAAATACTGGCAAGTTGAATCCAGGAACACATCAAAAACATCAACCACCATGACAAAGTTGGCTTCATCCCAGAGATGCAAGAATGATTCAACATATGAAAATCTGTCACTGTAATCCACCATATAAGTAAACTGAAAGAAAGAAAAAGACATATGGCTCCTTCATTAGATGCTAAGAAAGCCTTTGACAAAATATAATATCCCTTCATGATGAAGGTCTTAGAGAGAATAGGGAAACAAGGAATATATCTAAACATAGTAAAAACAATAAAAAGCAAGCCAACAGTCATATCAAATTAAATTGAGGGAAACTTAAACTGATTCTACTAAAATCAAGAACAAAATAAGGCTGTTCACTCTCTCCAGATCTATTCAATATAGTACTCAAAGTTCTAGCTAGAGCAATAAGACAACAAAAGGAGATCAAGGGAAATACAAATTTGAAAGGAAGAATTCAAACTTTCACTATTTGTAGATGATATGATAGTATCTATACTAGTGACCCCAAAAATTTTACCATGAAACTCCTACAACTGATAAACACCTGCAATAATATGGCAGAATACAAGATCAAATAAAAAATAGCCCTCCTATATACAAATGATAACGGGGCTGAGAAAGAAATCAGAGAAACATCACCCTTTACAATAGCCACAAATAGCATAAAATATCTGGAGGTAATGCTAACCAAAGAAGTGAAAGACCTGTTCGACAAGAGCTTTAAGCTTTTGAAGGAAGAAAGAAATTGAAAAAGATACCAGAAAATAGAAAGATCTCTTATGTTTTTGGATAGGTAGGATCAACATAATAAAAACGGCAATCTACAGATTCAATGCAATTCCCATCAAAATACCAACACAATTCTTCACAGACCTTGAAAGAAAAATACTCAACTTCATCTGAATAAACAAAAAACCCAGGGTAGAAAAAAACAATTCTGTAAATAAAGGAATGTCCAGAGGCATCACCATCCCTGATGTCAAGCTCTACTATAGCGCTATAGTAATGAAAACAGCTTGGTATTGAGATATATGCAGACAGGTGGACCAATGGAATTGAATCAAAGACCCTGATATTAAGCTACACTTATATGAAAATCTGATTTTTAACAAAAAGCTAAAATTATACAATGGAAAAAAGAAAGAATCTTCAACCAATAGATCTGGCATAACTGGATGCTGACATGTAGAAGAATGCAAATAGATCTATCATAAACTCAAGTCCAAGTGAATCAAAGGCCTCAACATAAATACAATCACATTAAACTTCATAGAAAAAAGTGGAAAGTAGCTTTGAGAACATGTGCACTGGAGGCCACTTTCTAAAAATACATCAGAAGCACAGACACTAAAAATCAAATAAATAAATGGGACCTCCTGAAACTGTGAAGCGTCTATAAGGCAAAGACCACAGTCAATAAGACAAAATGGGAGCCTACAGAATGGGAAAGGATCTTCACCAGCCCCACATTGGACAGAGGGCTGATATCCCAAATATATATTGAACTCAAGAAGCTAGATAACAAAATATCAAATAATCCACTTAAAAAGTAGGGTACAGATTTAAACAGAGAACATTCAACAGAAGAATCTTCAGTGGCTGTAAAGCATTTAAGGAAGTTTTCAATGTCCTTAGTCATCAGGGACATGCAAATCAATACAACTCTGAGATACCATCTTATACCCATCAGAATGACCACGTTCAAAAACACGAATGCAAGTTTATGCTGGAGAGCATGTGGAATGAGTGGAACTCTCCTCCATTGCTGGGGGACTGCAATCTTGTACAGTCACTTTGAAAATCAGTATGGTGGTTTCTCATAAAAATGAGAATCAATCTACCTCAAGACCCAGTAATACCACTCTTGGCATATACCCAAAGGAAACAGATCAATACCACAAAGACATTTGCACAACTATTTATAGCAGCATTATTTGTAATGACCAGAACCTGGAAACAGCCTAGATGCCCCTCAACTGAAGAATGAATAATAAAAATGTGGTACATTTACAAAATGAAGTACTACTCAGCTGTAAAGATGCAATGACATCTTGAAATTTGCATGCAAATGGATGGCACTAAAATAATCTACTCTGAGTGAGTTAACCAAGACACATAAAGACAAACACGGTATGTATTCACTCATAAGTGGTTATTAAATGTAAAGCAAAGGATAAGCAGCCTATAGTCCATGACCCCAGAGAAACTATGTAAGAAAGAGAGACATGACAGATACGCAATACGTAAGTAAAAGAGACAAGATCTACTGCAAAAATTGGAAGCACAGGGTAGGGAGAAGAGAGGGCAGAAAGGGATGATAGAAAGGCAAAGAAGAGGGGAACATGAGGGAATGGGATGTTCATGATATGGGATGTATAAAGAGGTAGGAGCAAATGGGTCAAGACCATGATTGGGATACCAATAGAAACAGCTGACCTGAGCTAGTGGAAGCTCACTGACTGTACTGACAGCAGGACAATGTGTATAGGACCCTCAGAATATGGGTGACTGTTGTGTGGTAGGAGCAGTCTTTATGGGAACTGACAGTGGGACAAGAAATTATCCCTATGGCTTGAACTGGTGTTTTGGAGCCTATTCATTTTGGAGGAATACCTTGCTCAGCCTAAATATAGAGGGCCTTGTTTCTGCCTCAAAGTGATGTGCTATATTTGTTGACTTCCCATGGTAATCCTTACCCTTTCTGAGGGAGCAGTGAATGGGAAGCAGGAGGAGGAGAGGGAGAGGGATAGGTATGTAAAATAAAAAATGATTGTTTTAAAAAATAAATTAATTTAATTAAAAATGAACTGCAATACTTATACATGAACAAATAGTGAATGTGCAATGATATAGCAAAACATGTTTAGTGTGTTGGGGAGAAGGGAAATGTCCTAATGTGAAGATAGTCAGTTCTTGTTTGAGGGACATTTTCATTTAAATTTAACAAACATTTATTGAAATCTTATTATGTGCTAGACATGAACACCAACATTTTCTCATCTAATCTTGTTTGATCTCATTTGATCTTAGTAAATATATGCAGTAGGTAGTATTTATTTTCAAGATTAAGAGGGTGCAAATGGAATTTTAGAAAGTTGAGGCAACCTGAATAAAGGATGCTTTATTCTAGAACTATTTTTTGTGATTATGATGTGCTACATCCCAGCTGATAAAAATCACATTATTGGTGTTTCTATTTTTCACTTCATATGAAATAAGCCATAAAAGATGCTAGTGCTAAAATTGTAAAGTCAATAGACTTAGACCTCTATTCTATCACTAAGAGTTTCAGATATTTTCTGTATGAAGTAGCTTGGTAATGAGTATACTAAGAATAGAATTATCTAAATAACATAGTGTCACTACCAGAAGAGTTTTAAGGATAGTTACACCATAATCAGTTTGATTCATTATCTTGCTGGAAATTCAAGGTCTAGCATCATCTCCGCAATATTGCTTCTAGGAGTCATCAAGAATGGTTGGCTACCAAATAAATAAGCAATTCTGCTGAGTGGAGACAGCACTTATTTTATCTCAGGCAAATAAACTTCTCTAAGACATAATCTAGGGAAAATAATTAAAAATATGAATGGAATTTTAATTGCATGGTAAAATCCTTACATTTAGATCATAAACCTTGTAACTGGATTATCTGATATACAAATTATTTGAACCTTAAATTTTGATCTTTATGGTTTTGGTCATTTATCTTTCTAAAGAAATCCACTTCTTGCCAAAATAAAATTAGTACTAAAACAAGATTCTATAATATAACACTGATTCTCCAACTGTACTTATCGACCCTGTAACATTGCTTACATTCATAATATATCTTTATACTTTTGTCTTAATCCTTCTCTTTATGCTAACTCTGCTTAAAGCATATAAAAGTATAATTGATTAACCTTTCTTTTATTTTTAGTGTCTTTGAGATAATAGGTCTATTGTTTCTCAACTTTTCACATTTCAACCAGTGTATAAAAATTCTTAAAAGTATAGTCCTCATGGCTGTATTCTAAATTTTATAATCCCTAACTTCTCCTTCAGTTCTACTAATCAAACTTAAGTTCCAGTGATATATTTGACTCTCTTGTAAACTAGGAAATTTGACTCATGATATGGTATTGAAAATGATAGTATTTAGGTTTCACAGCATCCTATATGTTCATTTCTGGTGGGGTTAATGACATTTTTTATTTTAGACAATAGTAAATGGAGATGAATATTCATAATCATTCTTTACTTTTATCAGGTTTTTAGTTAGTATTTTCATCAATTTTTCATTTATGTAGAGTGTTGATTCATGACAACCCTTGAGAATTACCTGGGCTAACAAACACATGACCAGAAGAAGAAAATTATTCCATGCAAATTTTTTGTAAGAGTTTTCTTTGCTGATTTCTTGTCTCTAACTACCCAATTACCAATAACTGTTTGCTTCTGGTGCGAAGTGTTCAAGCCCTCAAAGCTACCTTCATCATTTGATATTATTGTTTCTTTTGCTATTGACAGAAACAAAAACAGCTTTAAGGTATGCTTTCAGCCTCTATCATATTGCTAATTAGTTTTTTCCCGTTAGACTCATACTACTTCTAGTACTTTCTGCTGATAAAAAAGATCTTAGAAAATTCATTGCATAATAATATCAAATTTGAAGATGAAGCATATTTGGTTTTCTATGTTTAGATATTCTATAACTTCTATATATTAACAAGATAGATTACAAAAACAGGTATTTTGAATGTAAATTATAGAATGTTTACGGTGTAATTAATACAATTCTGCTCTTAAAAAGGATACTATGCTATATATTAGAATATCATAAATATCCACTAAAGGACTACTGAGAACTCAAGAACAATGGCAATGGGTTTTTGATCCCACTGCACGTACTGGCTTTGTAGGAGCCTAGGCAGTTTGGATGCTCCCCTTACTAGACCTGGAAGGAGGTGGGTGGTCCTTGGACTTCCCACAGGGCAGGGAACCCTGATTGCTCTTTGGGCTGATGAGGGAGGGGGACTTGATTGGGGGAGAGGGAGGGAAATGGTAGGCAGTGGCGGGAAAGAGACAGAAATCTTTAATAAATAAATAGATAAATACATATCATAAATAATTAAAAGAATGGAAATAAGAGGCAGAACAAAACTGATGATTCTCTCTGAAAAGTGCTCATTAAACTTTGCCAAGCTTGTTCATTTCTACTTAGAGTATTTCACAGGAAATATACATACAATAAACTTATCTATTGTTTCCAAGTAATACAAGGATATATACTAATAAATAGCTTTAAAGCATAAAAGCTATTTTAGATAATAAAGAATGATTTGTTGGTGACCTAACTATGGTGTGGGAGAATTGTCTGCATTCTGTCAAACATGTTATAAATAAATGCTGATTGGCCAAGCAGGAAATATAGGTGGGAAAACCAGACAGGAAGTAGAAATGATATAATGAGAACAGGAGAATTCTGGGAAGGAGGAAGTTGATTCCTCCCACTACTGCCCAGACCACCCAAGCAGCAGGATGTGAGCTGCCCCATTGAAAAAAGGTACTGAGACACATGGCTAACATAGATCAGAAAAATTGGTTAATCACAATGTGAGAGTTAGGCAGTGAGAGGCTAGAGCTAATGAGCCAATCAGATAATAATTTATAGAGATCTATGTGTGATTTTCTTTAGGGCCAAAACAGTTGAGGGTACCTGGCAGGACAAAAAAAAAAAAAAACACAAACAAACAGGACCCCCTACATGTTACAGAATGGTGCCCAACATGGATAACTACATCCACATAAAGCCTAAAAAGCTTGGGAAAGATTAGAGTAAAGCATTTTGGTTTTCAACTGTAGCAGAATAAAAACTGCTGTTTTAAAATGCCGGCTTCTGGGCCGTCCTGCCAGGGAAAACTCTTGACTCTTTCAAACAGGAAGTCCAGATTATGGGGCTATGGACACAATGTTGCAGCTTGCTTCCTGGCAAGGACCTTGAAATGCCATAGGAGGTTTTCAGTGTTGTTTACACACTGTTGCAGCTTGCTTCCTGGCAAGGACCTTAAAATGCCATAAAGTTGTGGCAAGAAACTTCTCCATATTCCTTAGAAAATTAAAGACCCAGGTGGTCACAAAAAGAGAGATATACAATAAAGAGAGATTCAAAGAGTAAAAAAAAAAAAAAAAAAAAAAACCTCTAAATGGTTTACAGTGTGTTAAAATTATACAGGCTAAAGATTAAAGTTCTCAAAAAAGAAAGAAAGAAAGAAAGAAAGAAAGAAAGAAAGAAAGAAAGAAAGAGAATAGCTTGGGAGGAAGAGACCGGCAGATCTCTATGAGTTCAAGGATAGCCTGGTTTACAGAGGAAATTCCAGGACAAAGATACACAGAGAACCTGTCTCAAAAAGCCAAAAGTTAAAAGTAAAAATAAAAGAAATAGAGGTTAAAATAAAGATGGAAAATATACAGAGAATCTTGATATTGTATGGTATTATGCTCTCTTTGAATTGTTTGAATACTGAGGAAGGAGCAACAGCTACTAAAAAATTGCTTATAAATGCTGCGGGATTAATTGAAGATAGGTATTTTGAAAATCCCTGGGTTATAAAATTGAAGTCAAAAGGTATGTTACTTTGGAGAAGAGGATTTGCTTTTGTTTCCACAGAAAATGAGGGGCTGTGGATTCATTCTGAGATAAGAAAAATCTACTTTGATCAAGGAAGACCACCTGAGAAGTCTCCATCAGGAATAAATGGCTCAGATGTCTGAGTTCTACATCTAGAACATGTTCAAGACTGCTTCCTGAGATGATCAAGACTCACAGGGTACTTCAATCAGGACTTGATCATAATTCTAAACTTTCTTTAGGTCCCCATAAGATTATCAGCACCCCCAACATTCCAAAAAAATGAACCATGGATATTTTCCTTTTTTTTTTTTTTTTTTTTGAGGGGGAAGTGGTACGGGAGAATTGTCTGCATTCTGTCAACCATGTTATAAATAAATGCTGATTGGCCAGGCAGGAAATGTAGGTGGGAAAACCAGACAGGAAGTATAAATGATGTAATGAGAAGAGAAGAATTCTGGGAAGGAGGAAGTTGATTTCTCCCACTCCTGCTCAGACCACTGAAGCAGCAGGATGTGATCTGCCCCACTGAAAAAAAAGATATGGAGCCACATGGCTAATATAGATCAGAAAAATGGGTTAATCACAATGTGAGAGTTAGCCCGTGATGGGCTAGAGCTAATGGGCCAATCAGCTTATAATTTATGGAGGCCTATGTGTGATTTTCTTTGGGGCTAAACAGCTGGGGGTACTGGGCAAAACAACAACAACAAAAACAAGCAGCCCCTGCTTTCATGTTACATAACTACATTTTGTAAAATTATTAAAATACTTGCCAATTTTAACTAAAAGAGCAGTTATTTTGTTTGGTATTCAAAAACTAGAAGAAAGACTTAACACTTAATCATTACTCATTGAGTTTTAGCAATTAGTAACTGATGACTCATCTACATTGTTATCCAGTTGAACTACTTTTGACATGGGGATCCAAATATTTGAGAAAAAAAAAGTGAAGTTGCAGAATAGAAAATCAAATATTGAAATAAGTTTGGGGTACTATATCACAAAATACAAATTTGCTCCTCTGTACATGTCCTTAAAACATACATTATCATTCTGAAGGTAACTCATTGGCACTCATTCTTAAAATTCTTATTTTAAACTTTATATTTTAATTTATTTTTTTAAAAAGAAAGCAAACTATCTTTTTTTCATTTTATACACCAAATCTAGTTCCCACTCCCTGCCCTCCTCTCATTTCTTCTTCTTTCCCTCCACTCCACCCACATCCACTCCTCAGAGAGGGTATGGCACATTGCTTTGGGGAAGGTCCAAGGCCGTCCCTACTATATCTAGGCTGAGCAAGGTATTCATCTAAAAAGAGTAGGTTTCAAAAAAGCTAGTACAAGCAGTAGGGATAAATCCTTGTGTCACTGCCAGTGGTCCTGTAGTCTGCCTCAGCCATACAAGTGTCACCCACATTCAGCTGGACTGGTTTGGTTCTATGCTCTTTACTTGCCAGTCTGGCTGGTGATGATGAGCTCCCATTAGCTCAGATAAACTGTTTCAGTGGTTGTTCCATGATGGTCTTGACCTCTTTGCTTATATTCCCATTCCTTCCACTCTTCAACGGCTCTTTGGGAGCTCAACTCAATGTTTTTTCAAGGCAGTCTGCAGAAGTTATTATTTTCCACTCAGAACTACTTCAGTCATTGGCAATGATCATTTCATTGTAGTGGTTTAGAAAGCATATGAGATGATAACAAATTATCTACATTCCAGTTTTAATTTCCAAAGTTCCTATATGACCCTGAACAATCTGTTTTTATGAATATGATGTTAGGTACATATATTTAATTCTGTGATGATTGAATATGATTCCAAGAAAAGAACCAAATTTGTTGATCAAATACTAAGTTTTGTTTGATTTTGTTGATTATGATTATGCCTTCTTAAATAGCTGCTTATTGCCAGGAGGATAACTATATGTTTGTCTTCGGGTTTACCTTCTTATTTAGATTCTTTAGGATCACTAATTATAGACTCTGTGACCTTTTTTTATGGCTAGAAGCCAATTATGAGTGAGTACATCCCATGTTCATTTTTTGGGCCTGGGTTACCTCACTCAGATAGCATTTTCTATTTCCATCCATTTGCATGCAAAATTCGAGAAGTCATTGTTTTTTTACCACAGCGTAGTACTCTAATGTGTATATATTCCACACCTTCTTCATCAATTCTTCCATTGAAGGTCATCTTGGTTGTTTCCAGGTTCTGGCTATTACAAATAATACTGCTATGAACATAGTTGAACAAATGCTTTTGTCATATGATAGGGCATCTCTTGGGTATATTCTCAAGAGTGGTATTGCTGGGTTCCGGGGTAGGTTGATCCCGAATTTCCTGAGAAACTGCCGCACTGCTTTCCAAAGTGGTTGCACAAGTATGGGAAGTAGACAAAATTGCCGGGGAAAAAAATTGAGATCTTGG
The DNA here is from genome assembly GCF_014885135.2 of Alexandromys fortis. Taxonomy (NCBI): domain Eukaryota; kingdom Metazoa; phylum Chordata; class Mammalia; order Rodentia; family Cricetidae; genus Alexandromys; species Alexandromys fortis. The sequence continues at coordinate 1,123,777 of NW_026068224.1, forward strand.
GG
>NW_026068224.1:1126753-1138208 GCF_014885135.2 Alexandromys fortis
GTAAGCCAGCTCATGGGCTACACACAATATTAGAAATGGGTTAGAACAATATGTAAGAGCTAGCCAATAAGAAACTGGACCTAGCCGGGCCAGGCAGTGTTTGAAAGAATACAGTTTCCGTGTAATTATTTCGGGCATAAGCTAGCCATGCAGGCGGCCGGGTGCCGGGGACGCAGCCCTGCAGCCGCTCCTATTTCAACAGTGCCACCTTAGGGTTGGCAAGAGACTTGAACCTAGAGTGGCTCCCGGAGCCCAAGGCGATGTCCCTAGTTAGTTCCTTGGGCAGCTGAGGATAGGGAACCTGAAATGGTGAGAGACAATGAGGCAATCACTGGCTGGTCCCAGACTGCCACTTTGGGTATAGTTTCTTTGACAAATCAGACTGTTGTACAGGGCTTGTTTGATGTGCTCCTCCTGACTTCAGGTTCTCCTGAATCCTTCCCCAAGCTTTTAGAGCAGAGGCCTATTGGGTTTAGCCATAAGAAAATGTCTTTGGCTTCAGCAGCAGACACTTATTGATAGCATTAAGAATGATGGGTACCTCTTTCTCACTCTGCCCATTAGACCTGAAAGTGACCCCAGGAACAACAGGAGTCATTGCTTGTTAAAGTGTTGTGACAGGTTCCATGGCATTTTCTCATTGAAAAATTTCTGGGTGCAAGCATGGCCTGGGGTGACCATGTTGGGCTACAGCAATGTGCCTTCTAGAAAGACATGGTTGTCACTCATAGCCTTGTAGATAATAGCCAGTACCTTCTCAGTTACATACTAACAGTATTTCAAGTCATAGTTCGCATCAGGGATGATTTTAGGTTCCACAATGTGTATAATATTCTGTTGACAGATGTTGATGTAACAAGCCAGAACATTGGCATTTTTGATGATGTCAAAGCCTGAGGATATATGTTCCCCAATCTTTGGCACACAACGTCACTTGGCAAAGTCAGTTTCATTCTTATATACTGGGCACAGTGTTCTAATATACCCTTCAACACTTAGGTGGTAGTCTTGCCATTGGTTCTTGCCAGGGGTAGCATGCTCATATCTACCTTAATAGCCTCAACACCACCCAAAGACTTGACAACTTGGGGGAAGGGACATCCATCATCTGTCTTCTGGTATAGTGTCTCATGAAAGATGAGCAAACCCTCCCTTCCCCACACAAATTTCAATGATTCACATCACCTTTAGAAATCAGTAGCAGCTGGGGGTAGAAGTACCTATTTTCCTCCATATTCTCACTGCCAATGGACTGCGACCACTTGGTAATGCTACTTGTAGACTCATCTACAGCCAGAATGCCCTTGCCTGGAGTCATAATTTGATGAGTTATGTCAGCACCTTCTCCCCTCAGGGTCAGTGCTGGGTATAAGTGGGACAATAGTGCCAGGGGATGCCAGGAGGGGTGGGTCTGCTGGGTAAGGCAGTGGGTAGGCAAAATGACTAAAGAGAGATTGTGGTTAGGGTCACCAGAATCCTGTTCCGACATGCTTTCTAAGAGAATGTGATCTCTTCAGCTGGAGCGTATTGTTTTGTTGATTATTATTAGAAGGAAAGTGAACATATAAGTGGTGATATATTCCTTACATTCAAAATGGGGTCATATGACATTTAGTCCAAGGAGATAAATGCTTACTAGAATGTTGTTGTTGTTGTATTGCAGTATCTCATTTCATGTGCTACTTAGGAATCAGAATGTACTCACACTATCACTGAGAGGAAAAGTGTAACCAAGCAAAATTACTTTAGGCATATTAAATATGATCAAAGAACATTATATGTACATAGCATATATTTACTCATGAAAAATAACTAAATATCCCACAGAAATCAGAATTATAGATTTGGCTATCAAGGATTGCTGAAGAAATTGTTATCAATAATTTCATCAAAGTGTCTGATTCCATCTTTTTCTCACTCAGAGATTGAATAGAGCAAAAAAAAAATCATTAAAATAGTATCCTGAATGAAATGATTATGGGCATAGGCAGTGGCTTTATAAAAGAGCTAAATAGAAATATGTCCTTTGTGGATGCTTATTCAGACAGAAAATGAAAAGTAGACAAGTCATTGAAAGAACTGATTATTAGTCCAAAAAGTGAAAATTGAAATAATAATAAATAAGGAATATTCCTCTTGTAAAGATGAGAAAGGAAAATATCAGACGTCTACTGGGATTTCTTTTTGTACAATAATACAAAGAAGGAAGAAATAAAGAAAGAATGGTTGAGTCTTTACTGCAGGAAATAAGAATATACTTAAAAATGGTTGTAGATATCTCTATGGAATAGTATAATGTTTTGATTTTCAGGGTTATACTTGTAAAAAGGACATACTTATTATTGTAAATACAAGTTCTAAAATAATAGTCATAAGAATTAGAAATGCAAAAGCCCAATTGCTCTATATATCAATCCTCAAGATTCTGTGAACGATTGCGCCCTCTGTGTATTCCCTAGTGCTTTGGCCGGGCCAATTTTAAATAGCTCCAGCAATAAATTCCTGCCATTTCTTCTGGGAAGCTATTCCACTACCTAATTAAATTTGTGAGTTGACAACTTTTCCTGACATTCAGACTAAATTTTCCCATGTTCAATTTCAACCTGCTATTCCCACTTCTGCAGCACATGCTTGTAACAGTCTATGTAATCCCCCTGATTCCTCACTACCTACAATTCTCAATTCTGTCCCTAAATTTTACTAGCCCGATGTACTGAGTTCTTTTGAGAAAAATAATCCTTGCAAGATCAGTGACTATACATGGCTTATTATAGACTTAAAAGCAGGTTTGTTTTAAAAGCAAATAGATGAAGTAGTAAGTAGAAATGCACAATATTAATATAGAATCCCAAGCCATTAATGAAATTGAAACTCAGGACAGAAACAAATGATAGCCATTCTTCTCCCCCTAAAGGTTAATAAAGCACTCCACATTTTAAAAGGAGAGACAATCCCCCTATTTCCTTCCCTGGTCTTACTTAATATGCAGAGTTGCTCTTTCCTCCCAACACCTGACAGAGGCGGGGAAAATAAACCTAACATTAAAACCATGATTATTTGTGAAAGAAGTTGCTCAGATTCTCTGTGTTCCTCCAACCTGTTCTTCTTTCCTTTGCTATGATTGGGCAGTGATCTAGGAAGTTAACTCTGCATTTTTTAGTCCATTTTTATGTAGGAACTCTGTCTTTGAGTTGTCAGTGCTCAAATCAAGAGATGAGTTTTCAGTATTTCAACATTGCTTATAAGCGTGTGAAGATATTTTGATGTTGTTTAGTTGTGATTTGTTATTTTCAGAGTAAACCACTTATGATGTGATTCATCTATGAGTTACACTCTAGGAATGAGTCAGGAATTACACAGTGGAGTATTTTGGGTAATTTTTGAGCAAATAGGATAATTTCAGAGAAAATATATGCAAACTCCGGAGTGTTTTGGCAGAAAGTGGGCAGAGAGATTTCTTACCATTATGGAAAATTGCCTTGTAGGCAAGACTCATATTAAACTCAAACTGTATGGAACTTTAGCTTGAACGTAGTTGTTGAATTCTTAAAATTTGAGAGAGTAGGAAAGAAAGTTGTTCTAAATAATAATTTGGGTTTTTTTGAAGACACCATTATTTGGCTGTTTTTGCAAGACTTGCCATAAGTATTGCTGAACAGTATAAATTATACAAAGAGAAGTTCTGTAATACATATTATTTTTAACATTTAAGAAAATATTTTACATCCAAATGAGATATATCTCAGACAATATCTATTTTTATTTATTATCCTACATCATTATGGTTCATAAAAGAGTTAATATCTATATCTTGCACATAATACTCACAGTTCTTGTCCTCTTGAACTTTCCATTGAGGCCATAGCAAAAAGTAAGCATTATAACTGGTAAGAAAAATTGTAACTGACATTCTAAAGTCATATTTTTCTTAAAGTTCCTAACTACTTCATATGACTTTCACTAGTCATTTCCAATATTGAATATACAGAACTCAGGAGAAATACACAGAAAAATAATCACATTAGAAATACATTTAATAAATGTTTACATATCTTTGAGCATTTAATACCCAATAATGTATTTATATATGTATGTGTGTGTCTTCTGTCTTTAATTTCTTCTTTTTTTAGATCTACATCATTTTTTTTTTTTTTTGAGAGACAGGGTTTTGCTGTAGTTTTAGAGCCTGTTCTGAAACTAGCTCTTGTTGACCAGGCTGTCATTGAACTAAAAGAGCTCCACCTGCCTTTGCCTCCTGAGTGCTGGGATTAAAGGCGTGTGCTACCACCGCCTGGCTTTTATAGCTCTTTTGATCTCAATTTTCCTTTTTAACACGTGTGTCTTTAAAACAAACTACGTGCGTATTCATTACACAACTGCTCTTCTGTTGAATTATATTGTTCTAGTGAGCCTTTTCTAATTTTATATTTAAGATAGGTTTTATCAGAATGTGTGTTATTTAAATACTTAAATTTTCTTTGCATATAATTACAGAAATCATTACACAATTTATTGATAGTTATAAAAACTGCCCAAAATTTTTCCAATGGTCTAAATCATAGGATGCTGCAGAACTTGGTTTAGGATTTCAAAACTCTTTAATTTGTATAATATCAAATCACAACTGTTTTATTCTTCCTCTTACCTACACAGTTTGGAATATTTGTCATTGCATATATATGAAGAACAGGACACTCCTCTGTATTTGTATACTGAACATTTGTATCACTGATATCACTAATATTTGAGGTATTACTGTCCTTGAGATGTAACTACTAACATGCTCTGTGTTTCTTTTATCAATAAAAATACTTCCTGATTTATTTTGTGCTGACATATAGCTTTCTTCCTACCTTAACAATAATGTTCCCATTATATTCTAAGTTTTTATGTGAAAATTAAAATATTTGTGCTATTTTTACTTTTGTATATTCAATATTGTCATATTCAATTCTTACATTTTTATTACACACATGCACACCTCTATCCCTCTTTATCCCACACCCTGAACACCCCCCCACACACACACATAGACAAGAAGAAAATGTTTAACAAACTAGTAGTTTGGAGTTTGAAATTGATGCATTTTTTATTCATAGTATTTTCTAATTTTTTTTTTTGAGACAGGGTTTCTCTTTGGCTTTGGAGCCTGTCCTGGAACTAGCTCTTGTAAAACAGGCTGGCCTCGAAATCACAGAGATCTGCCTGCCTCTGCATCTCGAGTCCTGGAATTAAAGGTGTGCACCAACACTGCACGAAATATTTACTGATTTTTAATGACACAGATTTTTTTTTATTTTAGAATAAACCCAAGTAATTTAAGTTACTGTAACAAAATTAGTTTTACTTTTAAAAATATTATAAATAAAATGTTTTAAAAGGACATATTTTTACTAAAGGAAATAAACCTAACATATATAAGAAATACGAGAATAACGGTACATAAAAGCTCACAGTGAGTGAGGTTGGATGCTTGTGACTCTTCTAAGTTGACACTATGTGGTACTTCCACTAGCCTGAGTGTTGGAGAGGGCTGTTTGTTGGTTCCTTCCGCTCATAAACTCAGCCCCTAAATAATCATTAAGAAACTCTATTATTTAATTCACTGCTTGACCCATTAGTTCTAGCTTCTTATTGGCCAACTCTTACATCTTAATTTAACCCAGCTCCATTAATCTGTGTATTGCCACGTGGCTGTGGCTTACTGGGTAAAGTTCCTAGCTTCTGTCTCTAGTGGGCTACATGGCTTCTCTCTGACTCCACCTCCTTTCTCCCACCATTCAGTTCCATCTTCCTACCTACCTAAGTTCTGCCCTGCTATATGTCCAAGGCAGATTTCATTAATGGTAATCACAGCATACAGAGGGGACTCTCACATCACCTGGGGTTTCTAAGATGGTCCTATTTTCAGTCCAATAGCTTCAATAAGCCCTATTGTGTGTGCTTATTTGTGTGTGTGTGTGTGTGTGTGCACGTGTATGTGTTTGTGTGTGTGTTTATGTGTATGTGGTCAGGAGGAGTTTTGGAGGGTTTCAAACTTGTTTCAACAAGTTAGTTGTTAGGTGTTGTCTAATAAGAATGCTCTGTAGTGGTTCCTTTTCTGTGTGTGACATGTATTTTCCTTGGTTCTGAGTGATTTTTAACATGTCTTTGAAACTTTGATAGTTAGCCATGCTTCCACATCTTCCACAGTGCTTAATTGAAAAGTTAGTTAGCTGTCTGTAGACACCACCAATACTCACAGCTTGAGATTTTTGGAACAGTGGATTAGGCAAAGCCTATTTTTGGTTGAGTCATAGTCAAATTGGCTGCACAGTGTTATAAGAGAAAGTTGGGCTGACCTAGGTTTGGAAACCCCGAGGTTCCATAAATCACCAAATCTCTTGCTTTTAATGGTTTGTCCTTAAGTACCACATTATTCTGAGTGTTTTTAGTGACAAGTTGTTTTTCTTACTATTTATATTAATCTCCTAATTCCTTGTCACACTTTCTTTTCTTTCATAGATATGCTATTCATATATTGTCCACAGTTTACTCATTGATTTGTGAATACTGTACTTTAAATGCTTATGTGTTACTGCAGTTTTTTATATGCAGTAATTAAAGGCTGTGAATCATTCAAAATTTTGTCTGCCAAATATACAATTTATCATTTCTGAGTTGTACCTTTCATAAAGTCATAGGATATTGACAAAATTCAGACATGTTTAGGAGACTTTACAATAAGAATAGACTTTCAAAAGTTGACAATAAGCTAAACTTAATTTTGCAAATAGTTTTCCTCAAGTATTTGGTCATAGTGGCAGAAAGCTGACCTACACACACACTGATAACTGTATTTTCTACTGTTCTCTTACACAATGTTCCAGCTTCTAGCCACAGATCATTTCCAAGTGTTCTTATTAGATACTTGTTACAGAAACAGTTTAGTCTTCTGTTTCACACTTGGAATGTGCATAGTCCTTCTACAATATATACTTGCTTCTTACACTTTTGAAGGTTGAAAAGCTTAAGATTAAGGCACTGGAATATTTGTTTTCTGGGGAGGGTCTGGTATCTACTTTTATATTGAAGCTGAGTGTTGCATTTGCTAGAGGACAGGAATGTTTTGTTTGTACAATGAAAAGGATAGAATCATAAGAGGATCATGCTTTTTGTACATAACCCTTTTGCATGGGTATCACTTTTGCCTACATTTTTCATTAGCATATATAAGTTATAAAGGTTATAGTGTATTTTGATCTTATTTACCATACATTACTCAATTAAGGCAGAGCTAAGTATATTTCAAAATGATACAGTTCCTAACATTGTTGCACTGAGAATAAAATTTCAACACATTTTTGTGAGGCACATTCACTCATTATCAAAGCTTTACCCCTAAGAGTGCAATATAGTTAACAGGAAATGAGTGTGAAAATAAATGGAAAAATGTGTTCATATTGTAAATCATTCTAAATATGTAAGCTTATGTCTATAATCCTGGGCTGGTCCCTTAGTAAGAAAAGCTTCTCTTTTTTACAATGTACCTCAGTCGACGTAGAGATGTATAATGGATCAATATGTTGAGAAAGAAGACTCAGTCCTCAGTCCTAAATGGAACATCTATATTAACCACCTTTACCACCAAGACATAGGAAAATTGCAGAAGGGGAAGCAGAAACAATGTAAGAGGTCAAAAACTAAGAAAGGTACTGTGAAATGCTGTTATCTGAATATGGCATGGCTGGAGAACTCATGAATTCACAGTAGCTGTGGTTATCCGATCAAGAACTGCAGAACAAGAGAGCCAAAATTCTAGTATAGATTAAGCAGATAATATCCAGCCTCAATCCCACAGAGAGGAGTTATAAGAAGTGTATAGTTTATGGAGGATGGAGAATCATTATTTAAGATGTTGCCACTGGTAGGTTTCACATGACCCAATGGATGACTGCATATCCATGCACATGTGGATGACATTAACTGGATTTTGTGAATTATCAACGAAAGGCAAGGAATAAGTTGAGAGAAAAGCCTGTTGGGGAAAATATAGAGGGAATTAAAAACAGGAAATATAAGGTAATATAAGATAGATATGACCATAATCATGAATATACTTCTCAAAATTAAATAAATGTTATAATAGGAAGCAGGTTACGTTCCGGGCACACGGCAAGCTCATACCCTGAAATAACCAGATGGAAATTGTATTAATTTAAACACTGCCTGGCCCGTTATATCTAGCCTTTTCTTGGCTAATTTTTACACATTCGTTTAACCCATCTTCATTAATGTATATCGCCACTTGATTGTGGCTTACCGGCAGGAGTCTAACTAGCGTCTGTCTCAGAGAGGAGAGCCATGGCATCTATCTGACTCTACTTTCTTTCTCCCAGCATTCTGTTCAGTCTACTCCACCTATCTAAATTCTGCCATATTGCCGGGCGGTGATGGCACACACCTTTAATCCCAGCACTCGGGAGACAGAGGCAGGTGGATCTCTGTGAGTTCGAGGCCAGCCTGGTCTACAAGAGCTAGTTCCAGGACAGGAACCAAAAAGCTATGGAGAAACCCTGTCTCAAAAATTCAAAAAAAAAAAAAATCTTAAATTCTGCCATATCAAAAAGCCAAGGCAGTTTTTTTTATTTGTCCAATGAAAGTAACACAGACAGAAGGCCCTCCTTCACCAGATAAAAATAAATATATTTAACGTAAGCATCCAAACTGCCTAGGCTCCCACAAAGCCAGTACATGCAGTAGGATCAAAAACCCATTTCCATTGTTCTTGAGTTCTCAGTAGTCCTCATTGTCCGCTATGATCAGTGAGTCCAGTTTTATCTCCCACAGGGCAGGGAACCCTGATTGCTCTTTGGGCTGATGAGGGAGGGGGACTTGATCGGGGGAGGGGAAGGGAAATGGGAAGTGGTGGAGGGGAGGAGGAAGAAATCTTTAATAAATAAATAAATTAAAAAAATAAAAAAAATATTTAAAAATTTGAAGACTTGATTCTGTAAATATATCATGTCTCAAAGCTAACCTACAAACTTCACATATTTACTTTCAAAGTTACTTCAAATTATTTGGAGAGAAAACATGACTGATTCTAACATGCACATAGAAATGTAAAGGAGGTAGGGTATGTGAAATAACAAAACAAGAATAAAGTTGTGACACACTCTGCCTGGTTTTATGTAAAGAATAAAAAAAAGAAATACACTAATTGTTTGTTACAGTGACATTTTGATAATCACATCTCTGACAAGGACATATCTAGAAAACATAAAAATCTTTCAAACATAGACTGTAAAGTCACAACCCATTTTTTCCAATGATTAAAGAAAATTTCAAATGGTATTTCAAAGCTTCACCAAAGATGGTTTCTACATAGCAAATGGGACTATTAAGAGATAGTCAGTATTATGCATAATTAAAATGGCTATTTTAAAAATAAGAAGTCATGAAAACTATTCCATATGACTGGTTGATGATACGATTATAAATTTGTATAGAAAAAGAAGATTTAACAATTTCTTACAAAGTTAAACACATACAATATGACCTGTTAATTCTTCTCATGGCTATTTAAATGTAGTAAATGACAATTTGTCTTTACATAAGCAATATGCCTTCATGATTATAGAACTTTATCCATGATGGAGTAAACTTAGATTTCCTTAAACAGATAAATAAATCAAACCAGCAATTTTTCCAATAGACTACAACTTAGAAAAAATCAGCAATGAACTAATGACATAAACAACTTGGGAAAAAAAAACACATGCCATTATAGCAAGAGAAAAATAAAAAACATCAATTTCAAATGGTTATATGTGATCTGATTCAACTTAAATCAATTTTAAAGTAAAAACTATCATTATCATAACTGGTTATTGAATATCATCAGTTCTCTGATTGATGCTCTTTAGTATAATGGGAAATTTAATAAACATAATCATGTACTTTCTAGTCAAATTAGTTATTTATACTACTAATAAATACTTGGGTGATTGTTTTAAACAATATACATAAAATAGACAACTTAAAAATTGAAAAACTTTTTTGTAGATCCTGTTTTTACTCCATTCTTAGTTATATTCAGTTGTATCTATATCAAAGAAGACTATCATGTTTGGTGCATGTTAAGGAAGATGCTAGTCATCCTGTCCCAGATGGGAATTGAAAGAGAAGAGGTTCAGGTTCCTAAAACCAAGTATCTGTGATCTAATTTCCTCCCACTGGTTAACACAGTGTAAAGGTCCCATAATATCCCAACTCCCAATTTTGCTGCAGTTTTGTGCTCAGTCTATTAGCATATGGATCCCTGGAGTTTGTGTAAGATTGAAACCATAACAAGGTAAATGTGAAACACACATGGGTTACTTTTTTTCACCCTTGAATCTCACTTCCCAGTTGTCTACTATGAATATTTAAACAATCTAAAGGCTAATATAAATGAACTACAAAATTCTTCTTATCTCAAGCATTCAAATAAGGAGTATTTATTCTGTTCAGTATTCAGAATAGAAGATTCTGAAATTATAGAATTAATATATTATTATTTCTTTTGTTAATAAAACAAAATCAGTTAAATGAGCACATTGCATAACAGGGTTTATGTATCTCAACAGAAAAAGAGATTTTAAAATGTTTGTGGAGTTCACCATCACTTTTTACCTTATTGTTCTTATTTAGATAAATTTGAAAGCGAATCAGTAGCATTGCAGAGTGGAGTCTCTAGTTGAATAGAAATTGCAAAGTAAAACACAAGTATGGTGCCCTAAATGTTTAAAAATTCTTGGAAAGATCTGTTAAACAGTTTGTCAGAATATACTAACCACACTCTTACTTATTGTTGGGTTTTGTATAATGTTTCCTAATATGGGAGTGAAATTGGAAAACCATTATAAGTAGTTATAATGATCAAGTGCAGTCTTTTTATAATATTATAAGTTAACTTAATCACAATAGAGCTAAACACTGGCAGTAGACACACACTAAAATAAATTTTTTTTGAGCAAAAATACTCTTAAAACTGAAAAGAAAAATTCTAAGCACAAGATAGACTTTAAGATATCCTGAAAATAATTCCTTCCTATTTATTTCTATCTCAGGAACAGAAATAAATGAGAACATTGTCAAAATTTCAACACTTAAAATCAGATCACTGTAGATTCATGAATAATCTTATTTTTTTTCTTGCAGAACATTTCTATTTTTTTCCTTCTCAATATCTGAAATCACACTTTTCTCCATTCTTTTTCACTAAATATTTTGTAAATAAGGACTCATTCTGTTCTGTTTCTAACATTTGTTGAAGTACTATCTTCACTACTATGTATTATACACATTTCCTTTTTTTGTAATATAATTTTTTATTAAAAAAAAATTTCCGCCTCCTCCCTGCCTCCCATTTCCCTCCCCATCTCCCTTTTCCCTCCCCCTCCCCCCAGTCCTCTCCCCCTCCCTCTCCAGT
>NW_026068224.1:1139728-1174337 GCF_014885135.2 Alexandromys fortis
ACCTCAGTATTCTATTTTTTTTTCTGTTGATGTGATGAGGAAAAGGTTTATTTCAGTGCATAGCTTCTAGGGCACAGTTTATCACAAATGGAAGTCAAGACAACTAAAAATAGAAACTTTAAACAGAATCCAGGTAGCAGCACTGTTTTCTGTCATAGTCACTGGCTTTCTGATGCAGCTCAAGCTCACTTGCCTAGGGATGGTGTTGGCCACTGTAGGCTGAGGCCTCCCATATCAGTCAGTCATCAAACAAAACATTCTCTCACAACCTTGGCTACAGACCAGTTTGCTCAGCTGCTTCAATTTAAGTTTTCTCTTTGATGTGACTCTAAGTTTTGTCAAGCTCAAAATAAAAATAAAATACCTCTAGAGATTTCAAGTATGCTGTTAATATGTCACTGTGAGATTTCTTCCAAATTTTTATGTAGGCATAAAGTAGTATGAACTTCTTTCTTAGCACTCTTTTCACAGTGTCCCATAAGGTTGAGTATTTTTTGCATTCATTTTCCTCTAAATCTAAGAAGTCTTTAATTTCTTTCTTTATGTCTTCCTTGATTCAGTGCTTATTTAGTTGAGAGTTGTTCAGTTTCTATGAGCTTATAGGTTCATGAGTTTCCATGAGTTTGTGCTGTTGTTGAATTTTACCTTTAACCCATGATGATCCAATAAGATACAGGGAGTTCTTCCATTTTTTTGTATCTGTTGAGATTTTCTTTGTGACTGAGTACATGTTCAGATTTAATAAAAGGTCCCGGGAGGTGCTGAGAAGAAGGTATATTCTTTTGTGTTTGTGGGAAATTCGGTGTATGTTTATTACTTCAATTTGAGTCATAACAGCTATTAGTTCCCTTATTTCTCTGATAAATTTCCGTGTGGGGAGTGTGGGGTGTTGAAGTCACCCACTATTAATATGTAGAGCTTGATGTGTGATTTAAGTTTCAGTAATGTTTTCTTTTGTACCAACTCCCATGGTGTAATGTTTAATGCTCTGTACTCTGAATCCAGTAATCTGAGTTTATATCTCAGTGGAACCTGTTTCATGAGGAAGAAACCTGATAAGTCATCCATTCAGACCATGAAACCTAACCTAAATGGGCTGTCTATCCATGGCTAAGCATTTCTGGGGACATATTTCACTTCACTTTCAATGTTTCTTTTGCAAATGGGGGTACCTTTGTATTTGGGGAATAAACATTCGGAACTGAAATTTCATCTTGATGGATTTTTCCTCAATGAATATGAAACTTTTTCTTCATCTCTTATGATTAATTTTAGTTTGAAGTCTATTTTGATAGATATTAGTATAGCTATAGGTGTTTGCTTCTTAGGTCCATTTGATTGGAAAATCATTTCCCCACTCTTTAATTTGAGGTATTGTCTGTCTTTGAAGTTGAGGTATATTTATTGTATACAGCAGAAAGATGGATCTTATTTTTGTATACTTTTGTAGCTTGTGTCTTTTATAGGTGAATTGAGAACATTGATATTAAGGAATATTAATGAAAGGTGATTGATAATTCCTGTCTTTTGTTTGTTTGTTCTTGTTGGTAGTGTGGTAGTATGTTTGTGTTTCCTTTCTTTGGGAATTGCTGATGTGGGAGTATCTACTGCATGTGTTTTCATGAACACAGGTAACTTCCTTGGGTAGGAGTTTTACTTCATTACCTTTTGTGGCTGAATTTGTGGATAGCTATTGATTAAATCTGGTTTTATTGTGAAATATCTTGTTTTCTCCAGCTATGGTGATTGAAAATTTTTCTGGGTATAGTAGTCTGTGTTGACTTCTGTGATCTCTCTTTGTAAAATGTCTGCCCAGGACCTTTTAGCACACTTGCTAAAAAATATTTTATATGCACTAGCAAATCAACCACCAACTATATTATAATCTTGGACACTAGTACCTAATGCTGTCTTAAATCCTTTAGTAACTAGATTTTCAAAATTTGGAAATGACACCAGGTCTTAGGTCCATTTATTTCCTTTCACTGTGCTTTTTCTCTCTTCTTCCTCATATCTACTTACAAAGACAATTCAGCCACAGTTAGTTAATGGGTGTTTTAACAATCACTATTTTATATGCTGCATCATACACTAATCTAGACCTTTTACCCATGGTGTCATTTGAAATGCATGGCATATTTTGAAATATAATTATTCTTCTTTTTACAGATAAGGAAAATAAATTTCAGCAAAGATCTGTTTATTGTCTAGAGATTCATATTTTAATAGCCAATTTCTTCAACCAGTACATTTTTAAACATAGTGTGCTTCTTAATAGCATGAAACATTTTTTTCTCTTTTGTATTTGTTTAAAGGATTTAGGTTTGTTGACATCCAAGATGGATTCTAAGGAAAATTAAAAATATGAAAACATGTTTGTCTATTTGACAAAACATGTTTTTTTTTTTTTTATAGAGACATTATACCTAGCATGCTCTTCTCTGTTTAAATATATGTTTAGGCAGTCCATTCAGGGAAGCAGGTGTCAAACAACTATTTGTAGAATGATGTCTCATTTGGGTTTCTGTTGCTTTTATAAAACAACATGATCAAAAGCATCTTGATGAGGAGAGAGTTTGTTTCATCTTATATATCTATATCACAGTCCATCAATGATGTAATTCAAGACAAGAATGCAAGGCAGGAACCTGGAGACCAGAACTGAAATAGATACTATAGAAAAATTCTGCTTACAATTTGCTTAATCACAGCTTGGTCAACCTGCTTTCTTACACCCAGGGGAAGCAGTTTAGAGGTGGCATCACGCACAATAAGCTGAGTCCGCCCTCATCAAGCATTAGTCAAGAACATACTCTACAGACTTGCTGAGAAGTCCATCCTATGGAAATATTCTTTCTTTCATTAAAATAACATCTATATTATTTCCTTTATGTTCTCCCTCTCTATTCCAGGGCAGGCCTCATCATTAATAGTAGTTGACCAACACATAATTGGACTCTAAAGGGTGTTTTGTGTGTGTACTTTTATTTCACAACAGTTTGGTGGTTCTTTTTCTTTTTGGATGTGGTTTTATTTTGCTTTCCTGATTTTGTTATTGTATTTGTTTTTTTGTTTCTTTATCAAGAAAACTTAAAGTTGGGTGAGTATGGAGGGGGAGAGGATCTGAAGGGATTTGAGAGAGGGGAAATATGATCAAAATATATTTAAATTTGAAAATTGTTTTAAATAATGAAAAATATAATAAAACAACAAAACTTTTATTTAAGAAATAAAAGCAAGAGTTCTTCTTCTTACATGACCCTAGCTTGTCATAAGTTGATTTAAAAACTAATTATCAGAATTATACTAATGTACAAATAAATTAATTATCAGTAATTAATTATCTGGGGTATTTCTATTTATTTTGTGTGACATCGTCTATAAACTTAATCTACAAACTACAATCAGCATGATTGTCATCAAATAAAAGATAAAAGATACACACAAGTAGCAGAACCTTAATTTTTGATTGATGCTTGAGTTTTATAAAGGAAGGAAGCATTTTTATAATCCCACAAAATTGTGTAAGTATTGATTGATGTGTTTTTCTCTTTGTTTCAATAATAAGGTTAGCTAAAAAAACTGAAACATTAAAGAGCTGTTGTAATCTATTCAAAGCCATTTATTTTTAATCTAAGGGTGTTAATCCTAAGTAATGAAAATGGTTATATATTTATGTATGTAAGAATGCTGTATTCCTGTCTATTGAAAGTTTTGGGCACTCATTTCTATGAATCCTTATATACATTTTGTGATATTTTTTATTGCAATGTTCAGATGGATTATACGTCAACCATCAACAGTCTTTTTATAAAAGAGGGAACACTCTGGGAATTTTCAGTAAGATTGTCTTCATATCAGTGCATACTAATGAACATTTGTTGTTCAATAAAATTGCTGGGGTCTGCAAAAGTAGATGTTGATAATATATTTATTTTCCTATTTAAAAAGGATTTGTATTTACAGGAAATGGTAGAGGGAATAGATAATCATATTTTATACTACTCTGGGTAAATATTTGGCAAGAAAAAAGCACATAAAATGAAAAGAAAGAATGCACATCAAATGTATGCGCTAATAATATATAAAATATTATGATATGTTGGAAAAGTAAAATGTTAACTTTTCACGATTCAGGGGATAAAATCCTTAAGTAACTCTTTATGCAAAACTGCATTTTTGTTTATGTCTACTTAAGCTTACAGGTTGCTATGCATTCTTCTAAATATATTTCTGATCTTGTAGTTTTTTCCTGGGATAAATGTTTCACAACACTAAAAGTATAATAAGAATTTACCATGCATTTATGCTTTACCACATGTGAATAACAGAGACTTTAGGCTAACACCATAGTGCTTGCAACTTATACAAAGGAAAAGATACTGAGTTGTGTATGTGTGTGTGAGAGAAAGAGAGGGAGAGAGACTGACTACATATGTACAAACAAGTGATATTTGCTTCTGATCATCCAAAATCTTTTTTTTTTCTTTTAAGTGTAAGGGTTAATTTTTCTTATTTAGATTCAATCTATAACAATATCTAAAAGGACATGAAATTTGTCCTTGTTTTCCATGGCTAAACAGTAAGTTCAAGACTGAAAGTGCAGAAAGATGCCTTAACCGGGCTTCATAACTGTACAAAATGTTACTCCTTTGAAATTTTGTAATTATAGATAAGTCCTATATTTCTAAATATAGTCATCAAAGGATATAAGTAATTTTTGAAAGATAACAGATACCCCAAAGTATTATTTTCTTGTTGCTCTAAATAGATTTTAGGAGTCACATTTATTTCTTTTATTAATTTCTTTTTATGGTTAACATGAAATTATAATTTTAATATATGAAATGTAATGTGATATTTTAATATGTATGTGACACTACTTACAAAACCAGGGCTATTAGCAATTTTCTTTCTTATCACTTATGATTGCAAGTTTTGACACTATATTTTCAATCTTGACAAAATATTTGAGAGGTTATTATAAACAACAGTCACCTTTTTGTTCTATGGACTCCTGGTAATTCTTCCTTGTACTCTGTTTTAATATCCATTGTTCCCTTTATCCCCTCTCCAGCATTAAGTACTAATCATCTGAACCAACATCATTTTTTATTCCACATATTAATCAAATATGCAATATATGTTTGTGTTGTGATTGTTTTAATTAACATAATTATTTTGGTCTCAAACACTTTGCTCCTTTTGATAGCACTGAATTCTACTGTGAGGGAGAATAATATTTCACCAAATATACATTATCCATTTTCTTTATTCATCCTTTATTGAGCACTAAGGCTGATTTTATACCTTGATTATTATGATTATTGTACAAAAATATGAAGGTGCCCATATCATTGATAGGCTTATCTTATTTTCTTTCAATACACATCAAATAACATGTTTGTTGGAACTTGGTCATTATCGTTTTTATTTTGGAAGAAAGATCTATGACATATTCCATAAGGACTTTACAAATTTATGTTGTTGCTTTTGTCTTTTATATCTTCCCCAGTGATTAAGTTAGCAGTAAGTTTTTCTCTTTTAGTAGAATACATATGATATAGAGATAATATATATTATATATATATTCACATGTAAGATTAAAAATGAGTATAACAAGGGGAACATAAAGAAAAACATATAGATCCTCTTGGAAATTGGAAGCAAACAAGATTGCCAGGCAAAAGTTGAGAGCGTGGGGGTGGGGGTAGGGGAGAGGTGGAGAGAGAAGGGAGAAGAGAAAGACTTGAGAGAGCTTGGAGAAGTGGGAGGGTGGAGATGGAGGAAAGACGGATCTAGGAGCAGGGAAGAAAATATCTACATTAAGGAAGCCATTTTAGGGTTGCCATGAGACTTGGTTCTAGAGGGGATGCCAAGTATCCACAGGGATGACCCCAGCTAGGTCCTTGGGCAACAGAGTAGAGGGTGCCTGAACTGGCCTTGCCCCACTATCACACTGATGATTATCTTGAGTATCACTATAGAATCTTCGTCCAGCGACGGATAGATAGAGACAGAGACCCACATCAGAGCACTGGACTGAGCTCCCAAGGTCCAGTTGAAGAGCAGAAGGAGGGAGAAGATGAGCAAGAAATCTGGAACTCGAGGGGTTGGTCCACCCATTGAGACAGTGTGCCTGTTCTAATAGGAGCTCACCAAATCCAGCTAGACGGGGACTGAATGAGCATGCAATCAAACAGGACTCTCTGAATGTGGCTGAAAATGGGGCTGACTGAGAAGCCATTGATAAAGGCAATGGGTTTTTGATCCTACTGTCTCTTTTGGTTTTGTGCTTTCTAGGCCTGTTTGTAGTGGGGACGGCCTTGGACTGGATGGAGGGCAGGGGTGCTTGGACTTCCCACAGGGCAGGGGAGGGGGAGGAAGGAGGGCGAGTGGGGGAGTGGTAGGGGAATGGGAGGAAGTTTAAATTTTTGAATGGAAACATAAATAAAAATGACTACATCATAAAACTTTGATAATTGATGTGAATTTATATCTAATTTCTGTTTCTTTATAATGCTCTTCTGATTATATTCAAGAGGAAGGCTAATACCTAAACATATAAAATGTATTTTGAATTCCCATGTGTTATTAAAAGCTTTGTAAATTATAACCAGCCTTATTACTAGGTGGGGGATACTATCCTAAATACTTCAGAAGTATACTAAAGACCCTCCAAAATATTATAGACTATTGACGCTGCTCTTGGTTGCTCATCACAATTTGATAGTAGGACACAATTTCTGAAAACACCATACACATTTGTCATATAACTTGGAAACATCAAGGTGGTAGCAACGTGGAAGCCTCCAAATTCATTAATCCTGCAAAGCTAAAGTTTACTTTGATTAATATTTTGCTCTAATTCTTTGTATTATTTTTATCCCATAGAAATATAACCTATTTTACTTCTGGGAAAATATACTACTCTTCAATAGTTTTGTTTATAGAGAGAAATTATAAATAAAAGTGCATTGTAAGCATTGTGTCAATGAGGTGCTATTATAGGATTTACTATTACTATGAAGATACACCATGATCATGGTAATTATTATAAAGAAAACATTTAATTGATGGTAGCTTGCTTACAGTTTCAGTGGTTCCATCCATTATGATCACTGAAGGGGATCATGGCAGAGTGTTGGCAGATGTGGTGCTGGAACTGAGAATACTACATCTTGCAAGCAACATGAAATAGACTGACTGTCACACTGAGGGAAGCTGGAGAACAAAACCTCAAAGTGACATACTTCCTCCAACAAGGCCACACCTCCTAATAGTGTCACTCCATTTGAGGGTCATTTACTTTCAAACTACCATAGATGTTATTGTTTTACACATACATGTAAGAAACACTCAGAGCAATTCTTTCCCCAGAAAATTCCCTCTTCCAATTACTACTCTATCCCAATCAAAGGAAATTACTTTTTGATTTTCAACACTGTAGTTTTCCCTGTGCATGGACTTTTATAAGTAAAATCAAATATCATGAATTCCTTTGTGTTAGACTTATTTATTCAGAAAATATTGTTTTAAAAACATGCACCATGAGATTTACTTTGTAATATTTTTTTTATATATGGCACAGCTTTTTAAGGAAATGCCATGTATTTTTACCATATAGCATTTATTAGTCAGCATTCCCTAGAGGAATAGAATATGTACATATATACAATTATAAAAGTGAGTTTTGTTGGATTAGTTTCATTATTTGGAATTTTTGCTGGCGACCATTGAAAGGCTTATTGGTCAGAGTACCCTGAACATGTATAGTCCGAGAAGTAGAAACCTAAAATAAGGAGGAATAAAGATACAGTTCCAGTCTGAGGCACAGATGTTTATATTTCCTTGGGGAGTCAGTCATGTGAGGCTGTGTTGAAAAGCTGAAGAAACTACAGTCCATGAGTGGACAATCAGAATATGGTATCTCAGAAAGAATAAAACTTACAGACATTCAATTTTTTCCTCTATCGTCTCCTTTATTCCTTCCAGGCCTCCAACTTATGGATGTTTTTGTCCATATTCTAAGTGAGTTTTGACTCTTTATTTGATCTGCCACAGGATATGCTATATCTTTCTTGGACATAGTCCCAGGAGGTGAAAGTAGCCTATGGATCTATCCACTGATGAATAGGTAATGTAAATATTATACAATTTATAAAAAGTTTATATATATATAATCAACTGTAAGGAAAATAGAAATAATTAAATTCACATGTAAATGGACAAAGCTAGACATGTCAATTCTGAAGAATATAATCCAGACTCAGAAAGATATAATATATGCTCTCTCTTATGTAGGGATATTAGCTGTGAATATTATATATGTGTGTTTTAATTATAAAACTCATAGAATTCAGAAAACTATTAAGGGGCCATGGAGGATATTTCAAGTGATATGGGATAGAGCCCAGGTAATAAGAATGGGAAAAAATTAATAATGAAATTGGAGGATTTAGATGGGATAAAAGGTGACATGATATGGTAGAAGAGGAAGTATAGGGAAGGGCCACTGACACAAAAGATCTTTGAAAAAAATCATATGGAAGCATTACTGAAGAAATTTCCTAAGACAAATAATATACAAATGTACATTTATATATTTATATATAATGAGTATAAATAGTGTCACCCTATAATGTGGATGTCATCAACTCTCCCAGCTACTACAAGCCATCAAATAAAAAGCTATTTGCATAGCTCTTGGTTATCATCCATAAATTGATCTTAAGACCCTGTTGCTAAAGACATCAAATAATTAAGCTGTAGTAAATGAAGAAATCAAATTGTGATTGACCTGTAATCTTCATCCTCACTAGTTAGTTTTCATAGTTCTGAAAGCTTCTGTGGTTGCTACTAGATGAAAAGTTAATATTATCACTTTATCCAGCTGTGCCTGCTATGAGCTACAATAAGGATTACTTGGGAAGTCCTGTCCACTGCTTCAATAAAAACATTGATGTTCTGAGAGTAACCACCCATTTTCAGAATAGATTTAAATCCTGCCCCATAAGATGGAACTGATGCCTGGTATTATAAACTGGGTCAAAACCCAGTTATTTGGATAGGTCATAATTCCTAAGGGAGAACCATGTATTTCTAGGTTTCTAAATGCACATAGTAATAAACTTCCCCCAAAGTGCTTAACTTTATATCTATAGATAATTGCATCTCTCTACCCTCATCACAGAAGCTGCTTTTTACAGTGGCTTAGGATTAATACCAGTTTTATTTATTTATTTATTAATGGTGAGTAACATTCTACTGAACAAACTGAGAGGTGATGGCAACATCTTTTGTCCCAGAACCCAGGGTCAGATAGATCTTTGAGTTTTAGAATAGCCTTATCTACAGAATGAGTTCCCGGGTAGCCAGGGCTACAGAGAGATAACCTATCAAACAAACAAACAAGAAATTATACTGTACATACACAAAATTCTTAAATGCTATTATACATTTATCTCAGGGTATAAATGGAGAGTGTTTTCATGATATCCTTTTAGATAGATAAAGAAGCTATAATATATATGAAATTGTAAACCTTTCTGCTGAATATATAATTTCATGTAAGTTTCTAGTTCTGCATTGTGACATTACACTGTATCCGAAGAACTAACACATTTACATTTCTAGAGTAATGTACATTTTCTGTTTTTTCCTTATCCTCACTGTGCTTGCTAGGTTTTCTTGTTTTTTTTTTTTTTTTTTTGTCTTATTTTGTTTTGTTATAATTGACAATGTGACAAAAAACCAGGGTCATCATAAAAGAATATCAATTGAGATAAGGTTTCCAGAAACTTGGCCCATAGGCAAGCCTGTAAGATATCTTCTTGATTAAAGATTCCAGTTGGAGGATTCGGACCACTATGAGTGGTGCTACCCCTGCATGGGTTATCCTGTATTATAAAAGAATCCAGGCTGAGCAAGACCTGGAAAACATGTAAGTAAGCAGTATTTCTCTATGACTTTCAGTTCCTACCTCCAAATTGCTGCCCTAAAATTTCTTCCCCGACTTTTCAGATCATAATCTGTGATGTTTGATATGGAAGACTATTATAAGCTATAATAAAACTTTACCTCTCAAAGTTGTTTTGGTTCATGATATTTTAACACCTCAAAAGTATTCTAACTAAAACATTGACACATTCACCAACACAGCTGTTACAACTATTTTCTTATTCTCTCACTTTCTCTCTCTGTCCGGGTGTGTATTTGTGTGTGTGTTTGTGTTTCTGTGTGTGTCTGTGTGTATCTGTATGTCTGTGCATTTGTATAGATAAATAAAGCTATCCTTAAACAATTAATGTAATAGATTGCTGTAGTTTGGATTTGTGTTTTTGTCTTGGTTAGTGATTAGTGACACTGAATACCTTTTCAAATTCATTGTTGTATTTTTATGTAGCCACTGAATAAATTGCATATTCGTTTGCTGTTTGGTTCTAAAATTTTGTATATTATCTTTTACTTGATATATAGTGTATAAACATTTTTCCTATGCAATAATTTGGCTCTTCAATATATTGGTAGTTTATGTTACTATATATGAACATTTTTAGTACAATATAGAATTATGTGCTTTTTACCATTTTTTTTTACTTTACAAGGATAACACCAAAGTTGTTAGGATTTTCTATCTTCTGTATATCAGCAGTTTTCAACCTATGGGTTGCAAATAGTCCCTTAGTTGAGGTAAAACTTTCTTTCCACTTCACCTTCTGCATGTTAAGATTTAGTTGCGTCATTTGTTCTCTCCATGTCCTCTCTCCTACCCCTCCTTTATCTGTCTACATCTTTCTGAAATTCATGGTCTCCTGAAAGCATTGTGGTTCAACATACACACAATGTATAAACATATAAATACAGTCTCCTATATTCTATTATTATATATTTTTCACTAATTGATATTTGGTGGCTGCTAAAAATTTCTTATGTCCTTTCTCTCTCATTGTAATACTTATCACCATTATGTTTTCTTTTACCATTTGACTAGTGACATTTCTTAGTCTTTACGGAGTGCTTCATATGCAAAAATATCTTCACCAGTCACTACCTAGGTACTCTTTGATACTCATATACCCTTTGTCTCATGGTGTTATAGTTTCTATTGCTGCAACAAATCATGGTGACAAAAGCAATATGCAGATGAAAGGGTTTATTTGGATTATACTTCCATAGCTCTGCTCATCAACAAAGGAAGTCAGGACAGGAACTAAAACCTGGCAGGAACCTAGAGACAGGAACTGATACAATGGTCATGGAAGGGTGGTGATTACTGACTTTCTTTCCATGGCTTGCTCAGCTTCTTTCTTTTAGAATCCAGGACTACCAGCCCAGTTACAGCACCACCCACAAAATGGTGGGCTTTCCATATAATCACTAATTAAGGAAATGCTCTATAGACATGAAAGCAACAGGATTTTATGGAGACATTTTTTTCATTAAGGTTCCCTCCTCTCAGATGACTTCAGCTTGTGTCAAGTTGACATGAAACTAGTCAGGACACTCTTTCTCTACATACATGTTCTCTGGTCTTGTATATGTACGTTGAAAGTAGCAGGTACTTGTTATTTCTGATTCTTCTTGCACAGTCATAAACTCCTTTTTCTTGATGTCAGTACTGTTGATTCTTTAAGCTCTCATGTTTAGGAATATTCGTTTACACTGTGTCTGTGTGAAGATGTGTCACTTTGGTAGATTTAATAAAGAGCTAGAACACCTAAAGCTAGGCAGGGAAAATAGGAGGGACTTCTGTGAAGAGAGGAGAACTTGGGATGAATCTAGTCATGAGAGACACTGGCAAGAGGCACTGAAGAAATCAGACATACAGTACAGAGAAGTTCAAGCCATGTGGTAGAATATACATTAATAGAAACAGGCTAAGTAAAGTTATAAGAGCTAGTTGAGGAAAAGGCTAAGCTAAGGCCAAGCTTTCATAATTAATAAGTCTCCATGCCATTATTTGTGAGGTGGCAGGCCAAAGAAAACTCTGAATACACTCTTATACACTACTATTTTTCTTTATATAACAAATTATCCTTGGCTTCTAGAATATGTCGTGCCTGTCAAAATTCCAAGTCAGTTTAGACAGAAATCAGTCCCTTATATAGATGCCTCTAAATCAAGAATTTTGGGAGTGTGTTGTCCTGTTCTGGTCCACAGCCTCTGTCTTCTAAAATATCAGCAGTCACCTCATCTCTCTCTCTCTCTCTCTCTCTCTCTCTCTCTCTCTCTCTCTCTCTCTCTCTCTCTCTCTAGTTTCATGCAATTTCCAGATGTTTAGGATATTCAAGATTCTATAAGGGCTGTGTGATAGGTAAGGAAAAATTCTTCTTCCCACTAAATCTTTTTAAAACCTGAACTACTGGATGCATATTGCATTTTATCCCTCCCACCAGGAGCCTTTGAGAATGGGAGTTTTCTCTTACTTGTTTCACACAGAGCTTGTGTGAACTGTTTCCCAGAGCACATCTTTATATAAACTCTTTTCCTCCTTCTTACTTACCTCTAATATAGTGCTTAAATATGAGCAATTAGGAAGTGGTCTTTCAGGTAGCACTCTCAAAATTCTAGTGATGGGATTCAAGTTTCTTCAAGTTTCAGTTTTCTATGTCCTCTGTAACAAGACACTCAGAGCTATTGGTTATCTCACCATTGGACTGTATTTAGCAATGGGGAGTGGTAATAGTAGGAGGTCACGATGGCATCTTACAGCAGATGTGAGGTATTTGATTATTTTACCTTCTTTGGGGTACAGAAACATTTTAGTTATTTGTATATTTCCCATAATATTAATTGGTCTGCATATTGATGTTGACTCACTCTTGCATATTGATACTGAATCAATCTTCATAGGCAGAAGGAAGTTCTGGGATTTTTGATTTTTCAGTCTTGTTAACATTCATCCTTCAAGTGGCTTTTAAAATTTGTATGTGGTGTTGTATGTTTCAGAATAATAATCTCATTTTCATTGCTCAGTATTTTTCTCTTTTATGAGTGTACCATACATTTTCATTACATTTTTCTTCAAATTTAGCATATTAAATTGTTTATCCAATTTATGTGTTCTAATATGAAATATGAAGTGTCCCCAGATAGTATTTGATTGAAAATTTTCTACTAGATCAAGATTTAGAATTTAAGAATCGAGCTTTCAGATTTTAAAAGAAAATATCAATTTCATTTCCTACTATAATATGCTGAACTAAATAGAGTCTCTAGGTAGCTCATTAAAATAGTATGAGTTATGTTATCTTCCTCCCAGTCTCTGGATAAAAAATAGTATTATAGAAATTAAATCTAGAGCAACAAAAGAAATATATCTGTACTGATTGATCTAAAAATTTGGATAGATACTATATTTAATTTCTTACATAGATCTATATAAAATAATGTATGAGTTAGGGAGACACTGAGAATTTGTATTGAAATATCAAATACCAGGTGAAGTATTAGAATTTTTACACCGAAATTCATGATAAAGGTCTACTTATCCATTGATTCTGATGAGAATAACTTGTAGTTTTGAGATCTAATAAATGCCATTTATTTTATCTAGTTATAAATATGAGTATGAACAATTTAAAGAAGAAAAAGTTAAATTTTATATTTTCTAAAATAATGGAAGAAGCATTGAGAAAAACATTTAACAAGTGCTTTTGCTGTTGTTTGCAAATGTAAATAGGAATAATATCAAACTTGGAAAATATGAAAATTTATTAATTAAAAGTATTAGAATACACATGGACAGGAAAAATTACTGTGCAAAAATATCCCCCCTTAGGAAATATTTGAAAGCATAGTGATGACTTTTATTATATTAGTCCTCACATGCAAGGATTAATGTTTAAGAAGAGCAGAAATAATGATGATTCTTTAATATACCTGACAAATTTTTCAGAGTAATAATATTTTAAGTCTAAACTATTCATTACAGTTTATTTAAATACTTGTTATTATTTATGTGTATATGTACATGAGTGTATGTATGCGTTGCTGTATGTACATGTGTACAGCGGTACATATCTGTACATATGAATAGACCAGAGAAGTGTGTCAGGTGTGCTCCCCTAACATGCTCTGCCTTATTTGTTTGATAAACTTTCTTTCTAGAAACCTTGAGTTTCAGTTTTCTGGCTAAGTTGACAGCCACCAAACTCTAATATCCTCCAGGCTTTCATCATCTCAGTGTCTGTGCTACAGTCTCTCATGGGACCATGTCCAGATTTTTACATGGGGGTTGAAATTGAAATTCAGCTACTTACGCCTATGCAATATGTGCTTTTATCAATTGTTCCATCTTTCTAGAACATAAAATTATATTTATTACAGGTAATACTTTTCTATATTTAATGATAAATATTTTAAATTATACTTAAATTGAAAATGAAACTCTATTATCAATACCTAGTTCAATTAAATATTACTTGCTTCTGTAGCTTTATGATGTGCACAGTCAAACTGGTCAAATTCAAGTTTGTAGCCTGACTGCATTCTGGAAGATCAAGTTATACTTTTAACTACTAACTACTGTGGCATAAATGAATATAACCTCAAAGTCTCAGGTTATAATGAGAGTTTCTAATGTCTTCATTAAATGCAAAATCCCAAGACAGAACAAAATGGAACCAGCAAATTTCAAATTAAGAACTGCTCCTTAATTCAAAATATGTGGCTCAGGACATAAAGCCAGACAGACAAAAGAGAGAGAGCTAACTAGATGTTGGTGTGGCTTTGGGGGAAAAAGTCAAATCACACAATAGCAATTTTTAAAATAAGGAATTCTATTCTTGCAGTAATTTGCTTATTATACTGAAGCCGTCTTCCACAAATTTCTATTAAAAGTTACACATATGATAGCAATAAACTTATGGTAGCATACTAGCTCTTAGTTTTTCACTTATTTATCAATAACCTTACTATCAATATAACAGATATTTGTAACCATAAACTGGTTGTAATTAATATAATATCCACTACTTTCCCCAAGCATTTAATTTCCAGAGATTCAGATTAAGTGAAGAGGAATTGAACATGCTTTACCTAATGGAACTTGAGCTGGTTTGGAAATTGAAGGGACATTCTTGAACTTTTTGATTAAAAGTAATAATCTATAAAGCACGGAAAGACCTTTTAACCTAGTCAAAAACACAATCCTCAATTTTATATCCATAGAAACAAGTGAAAACCCAATA
The DNA here is from genome assembly GCF_014885135.2 of Alexandromys fortis. NCBI lineage: Eukaryota > Metazoa > Chordata > Mammalia > Rodentia > Cricetidae > Alexandromys > Alexandromys fortis. The sequence continues at coordinate 1,154,923 of NW_026068224.1, forward strand.
AAATGTTTTTTCACAAAATACAGAAGTATTTTCATGTGTCGGCATTATACATCATAAAGAATCAGAAGCCTCCATGACCTCAAGTACAACATAAGGAGTTATGCTTGAAATGTGGCTTTTATGCAAAATATCAAATTGTGGTTTAATTTTCATTCAAACTTAGAAAAGTAGTTGCACTATTTATTTCCTTACCAATAAGCAATGAATAATAAACATCATATAGAGAAACAGACTGCATTGAGAACATGTTTTCATTTTAATTGTACTAATATTTGACCAATTGGCACATGCTGCCATAAAGCCTTTGCGGATCAATTAGCTGTCAAAAAAAAAAAAAAAAAGTCTGCAATACTCAAGTGAGAGAAAGTACAAATGCTCAAAATTTTGTTGTGAGGTTATGTCCTTAAAATGTATTGTTAATTTGAAAACATAGTACATGGAATGCACCAAACATCATAGTTTAGCAGTGCACCATACTGTTCTATATCCCACGTTTACCATATGATTATGTTGATGATCTGCAACTGTAGCCTTCTGCTACTCAGCCTTGCAAGACAGTGTCATAGAGCCTTTCACTAGTGCTAAAGAGGAGTCAAAATGAAATCATAATTTCTGCTGACTGTATACTTTGACAATATTATAAAAAATAACAAGTATGATTGCTGAAAGTCAGAAAAGTACACTTTAATTTTCTCCATACAAGTTCTACATATTTCAGCCACATCAGACATTTTACATGTACTTCTAAAAAAGCAATGAGGACATTCATTAGGCATTCCTCTGACAACAAATTTATGCTAGGGCATCCTATATTACATGTTTCAATTAGTTCATTCCAATTAGAATGATAATTTTCTTCGGGAATTGAAACTACATTCATGAGCACTGTCATGCTGGTTATATAGTGACAGTATATTTTTATTACTTGTTTTAGCAATCCATCACAAAACCCAAACAAATATTCCTATTTATGGATAAAGATATAAACAAGATGATTCTCTGAGGGGTTTGAGTGAATGTTTTACTCTTTTTCTCTTAATTTGATCTCTATATTAGTGAATAGTTTATTCACTAAGACAAATTTTATTGTTACAAGACAATTTTAATCAAAAATATTTTCATAGAATAAAAGATTTACATAGATGATAGGCCTACAATTTTAAATTTAATTTGAAACAGATACAAACTACTTGGTCTTCTTAAATGGATCTTTACGAAATATTTGAAAGTTTGGGTTTACTAGTTAAATGTACACAGATGTGTTTTTAAAGCATATGTGAAAAAATGCAATATGAACCTCTAAATATGACTACTAAATAATAACATGTGTTCAGTTGGATGAGGTATTTTAAAACATAGCTACAGCATGCTATATTTTATTCATGCCTAGATTTCCTACTGGTATGAACATTTGAACATTTCTGCTCTGAATAAGTTAGACCACCACACTTTTTTTTTTGAGAAGAATACCCCAAAATTCTCTATAAATATTTTATGATGTGTCTGAGTTTCCTCACAAATGTGTGTTTATGTGTAGTGTGTCCACTCATTTATGAATTCCTGTTTGCAGTCATGTGTAGGTACACATGTAGAATGCTTCTGCATGGGTATGGAGATGGCGGGGGAAGCCTCCACTGCTGTTCACCTAATTCACTGATTCAGGGGCTCTCACTGATTGAATTAGTCTGGATAGACAACTTGCTCTGGAATTGCCCTGTCTGCCCTCTAAATGCTGGAACTTCTGCATGCTATCACCTGGCTTTAGTGTGCAGTCTGGTGTTCAGAAATCCAGTCCTCACAATTTAATGTACAGTGAATAAATAAATACATATTTTACTACTTTCCAACAAGTAGTTCCTGGCAATATTAGTGTGCATGACAGTACCATCCTCTTGACAAAAGGAAGGACAAAGCTCTCAATAGTGCCATAATGAATGGACAAATAAGTGTTGAATTGGTACGGACTAGATCATGGGCCTAAATTAGAAAATTTTGGAGAAAAAGTCTAGATAGTCTTGACTGGTGTGAAACTCACTAGGTATACCAGGCTAACATCAAACTCACAAGGACCTTTCTTCCTATGCCACCTGGAATTAAGGGCATGGACCACCAAGTAAGTTATTATTATTAGACTGATTACTAATAATTATCTGATTAGCTTTGCCTGAGCTACACATTAAGTTCTGGCTCTGGTTGTAGAGGAGAAAATGTCAATCAAGGTACCTAGAAAATCCGTTACCAGAAGAAAGAGGTGTTAATATTTAAGCATCTGTACTGGCCTGCCCTTGGGCTTCTGACAGGATATGTCCTCATCTACAGTCACTAAGAGCACCTTCTGTGCATATTTCCTGTTTCCTTTTAAAAGGCCCCTGCCCAACTCCCATCTATCTCTATCTCTCTCTCTCTCTCTCTCTCTCTCTCTCTCTCTCTCTCTCTCTCTCTCTCTCTCTCTCTCTCTCTCTCTCTGCCTCTCTCTTCTCTTCTGCTATTCCTATCCTCAGAGGCCAGTCTCTCACTCCTGTTCTCCCTTTGTTGTGCCCTTTCCCCTAATAAAAATACCACTCCACATGAGTTCTGCCATATGTCACATTATAGGAAGAGGATCTAGATTCTTACTGGAAAATAAAACTCTCTACACATTGTAACATTGTAGAAGTTATTCAATGCTTATTAGCTTTAGTTTTGTTATTACTTAAAAATGAAATGATGTGTATAGGATGAAATTTGATGTTGCATATGTGTTGTTGCTTACTATGTTGGTAAGGGAAAGTTTCTCCTACTATACTCATGAGGCATTCTAGAATTAAGACTTGGCTAAATATTAGTGTAGTAGAAGACACAAAGATATTCATATCTTTAGTATATGAAACTGTAATCATTCACAGAGAATATTTTTGCATAATTTGGTACATGGAGGCCATACTAAGTGCATGCCTTAAAAGATTTTCGTGTAGAAATTCCTTCAGCCATTGCCTTTACACTTAATCAAATTGAAATATAATTGATGATCTGAAACACCCCATTTTAGAAATGGCAATTCGTTTAAGGAATAAAAACAAACTTAGAGGCAGTTAGTGATTCTCAAATTACTCTTACAGTTGAAATTAATTATTTAAAAATTCTCTCATTTTCTGTGGTTAGGGACAATATTACTTTAACCAATAAAATAAAAAAAACTGTGGAAAGGCATATTAAACCTATGAATATTTGCATATTAGGTGCTAAGAGGAGGGCAATGAGTATTGAAACGACATTTAGGAAGATATCACCAATATTAAATGGGTACTACACAGGTTAGATATATCAATTTATATCTCTTCACAGGATGTAGAAACCATTGTATTTTAGCTCAAGGTTCAATGTTACGACATGTGTAATTGAAAGTGGCCTGCTAAACTTCACTGATGTACCAGTAAATCTTTTCAAGTCCAACGTATTTTGAATAGAGATGTTATAACTAGGTACAGACCACAAATGATAGTAAAGCCAATAGTCTCCAGTAAACCTATCAATCATAGTCTCTCATGATGTTTTGATTTTAATTATGTTTAGAAATGATATTGTTAGTGAATTCACAGGAATGCCAACTAAACATGAAGATAAACACAGGAATACATTGTTGCAATAAAAATATGCACAAACACAAAACAGAAATGGAAAAGAAAAGAAAATATCAAAAGTACACAAAGAAGCAATGATAATAGAAGGGCAATAATAGTTTATCTGTCAAAAGCATGAACAAGTAGTTTAGGTGTATCTTAACAAGAAAGAAGTCACTGTATTAGTATTACTTAGGGAAAAACACAATATATAATGAAATGACTTTTAGAACTTAATATTGTAGTTAATTATAAACCATTTTGGAGAGTAAATCAAGCCATACCCACAATAGTTAAGCAAATGGACACCTAGACAACCAGATAAGAGGAAATGGTCTTGTTAACTAATAGTAGAATAAAAGTTGGAGACAAATGCAGTGAGAATGCATGAAATATTCTATACCTACTAGAATAAACTATGTACAGGCAAGATTCTCAAAAAGTTTCTCAATTTGAACAAAACATAGTGAAGTGCTTATGTCACTCTACAGACACCTTATAAGTGGCAATATAAAGTACTAGAGAACTCTTTGATCAAAATTAACAAACATCATTTCAACAATGAGGGACAATGAATCTGAATCTGGATCTAAATGTGATATTTTTTTTTCAAATTGTAACTGTTCCATTTTATTCTTTTCTTAACTATTTTTAATTGAAAATAAATTTTATATTCTGATTATGACTTCCCCTCCCCAATACCTCCAAGGTCCTCCCAAATTCCCCTCCCATCAAAAGATACACCCTTTCTTTTTCCCTCTCATTAGAATACAAACAGGCATAATAATATTATTATTAATAATGATGATGATGATGATGATAAACCAGAATCAGACAAAATAAGCAAGCAAACATAAGAAAAAGAACTAAAGAAGCATATATAGATACAAAGACACACATGTTAACACAAACAAAAATTAAATACTATCATTAATTGGAATAGAATATAACTTATATAATCTTCAGTATAAGAATATATAGACTGAATATAATAATTAGCATGAGAAAATTCTAAAATGAGGATTTTTTATTAAAGCAAATTGATAAAAATATAAGAATTGACAAAATGAATTCATTCATCAGAAATTTAGCTTCTAACCTCCCAAAAAAGAAAAAAATAGAAAAGAAAAGATGCTCCAGAATAAAATGAAGGTAATGAGAACCAAAAAGTAAACATTAATGTCTTCAAGTTTGTTCCTTATTTTATTAATTAGTTTTATTAAATACAAACCTTAGAATGAATGGGTATATGTATTATGTCTAAAATAGCATGCAAAAATAGCTATACCATATTGGAGTTTAATGTATTTTGCAAAAGAGCCTTAAAAATTGATATTGACATTATTTTCTGGTCAGCATGGCTATTATTTCCATGACATTACTGGTAATTTCATATTGTTTTACTTAACACATTAACAGGGAAGCACACATTACCTACCCTTCATGTTCAAGAATTTGCTAGACATATATTTTCAACATTACTTACATCTACATTACATAAGGGATAAGGAAATTTTAGATTAATAATTTTTTGTGCTCAGTGTTTATGCATCTGCCTTTGATCTCTTGTTTTAGATTCATTCTTTCTAAATACATACCCAAATGCTGTGAAGTGCTCACTGACAGAGTAAAGGAAAATATCCTTAGAGGTATGATGTGCAATTGACAAACTACCTCTGTAAAAGCTAGTTTATGTGACTGCACAACAATGATAATATTATCACTGTTAAAGACACATGGAAAATAATTTTGTGATATAACGTTTCTCAATAATGAGCTAATAATTTTTAAACTGGAAAACACATGATATTATATGGAAATATAGATTGCATTGAGTTAATTGCAGATGATATTTCTAAAAAGTTAGGTAGACCGATTTCCATTGATAAGGACCTAGTCTTAGTGACATTGTACCCAAATGAATATCAGTTTCAAGTAACTTTGCAAGGTAATTTCAATCTTTCATAAAAATTTTCATTCTCTAAGTACTTAAACTATTACTGCACATAGAAAATTAAAACTTCTAAACTCTTGTTTAATGTCAAGATACAAAATCTTAAAATGAAACTCCAAGAGTCTATATGTTTATGCAAATAGATGCAAGATTAAGGATTAAATATAAAAAATGTAATGTCCATGTAAGAAATAACAACACACGAAAGGCATCGAAATAGCTAGCTCATCAGGTAAAGGCATTTGTCAATGCCTTATGACCTGAGCTCATTATTTAAGAATGTGAGTCTCAACTCTTTCAAGTTGATCTCTGACTCTACATTCACATATGTCACCCACATACCCATGCACCCATACTCCATTAAAGTAAATAAATGAAAGGAAAAAATAAAGTATACCACATCAAGATAACTTAGTGTTTTTTCTAGGAACTCTGTAGTATGTAGGAACTCATCATGCACCACTGCCTTTACAGGTATACATGTTGCTATCAAATTGACTCAATAACAGAGCATCTACAACTGTGTAAAGAAGAAATAAAGTATTATGATTAGGTGAGATATAAAACAATGAGTTCTACCAATTATACTTATCACTGAGGGTTTCGATTATAAAAACTGTGTCTCTCTATTGATTTTAAACACAGTAGATGAGTTCTAATTATTCAATGGACACTTAAGTAAAATTCCGTTGATACCAATTACACATGCATATAAACTTTATTGGGTGATGAAAAGCAGAAAACTAAAACATTATGTCAGAGTGAAGGAGAGACAGTATCCCTGTTTTCATATTATAAAGAATTCTTAAAGATCTTGCTTCTTATACTTTTCACCTTTATTTCTTTATGCCTTCTGGAGATTCCTTTTAGTAGAATTTGTGAAGAAACACTTGAGCAGTATTATTTGAGAAAAAAGTGGGAACCTTTTACCAAAATAGTGCCCTGATTTTTCCTGTAGTTCATGCTTCAAAGTCCAGTCTCAAAGATTGATTTCTTCTACTTGTATGCTCCATAACTCAGTCTTATGAAATGAAAATACTTTGGGGAAATGTAATATGACAAGCCAATACACAAAAGGACATCCGTCATGATAGAGTACTAAATGAACAATGAATGTTGTCAGTAGGATTGGTTGGTTAAATGAAGGGACTTTATAGTAAGCAGATTTTAAGTCCTCTTGGTATCTAACTTGGTTTGTTACTTTCTGCCAAATAAAAAAAATATTAAATTGTTTACTTTCTGAGGTTGTTTATGGAGAAATGGGGCAGTGTTTTATAAGAATTAAATCATTGGTAGGTAGGCAGTAGTTATATATTATTATTGTTGGAAATATATGTTTAAAAAGCATTTGTTCAAAACACTGTGTGCGGCAGTCATGTGGAGTGGAATACACAAATATATGTTACATTTTCTATTTTCTAGGACTTTATGATAAACTTAATGATATAGCAGGTAGGTATGTTTTCCTCCTCATTGCAAACTCTAGGCATGTAAGCACACACCAAGTAGAGGCAGAAGAGATACTGCTGAAGGTAGGGTCAGTATAGCAAGGAGTTGGGTGGGGCTCCAAAAACAAATTCTTGTAATGCCACATATATAATGTAAAGACTTATTTTAAATAAAGTTCTTGTTATTAGAAAGAGAGAAAAATACAGAGTACTGATAGGTTTCACTGTTTTATTTTGCTTTGTTTCCAACCAAATAATTTTGTCATTTATTTGGGAATTTTATATCATGCGTCCTGATCACACTCTATTCCTCATCCTCTCAGGTCTATCCCCAAGCCCTTTTGACCTTTACTCCTAGAGAAAATAGAAAAGAAAAAGAGAAAGAGAAAGAAGAGAAAAAAGACAAGTCCAAATTGTGGAGCTTATATATGCACTGGAACATGCTCAAACTCCCAGTAACTAGCATCCTAAAGAAAATTGAGCCCTTCCCCAGTCCCACGCCTGCCAGAAGCATTCAATTGTGGATAGCTACACTTCAGCATCTTTATCACAATTAAAAGTTGTCTGTGATGCTTCCTTGTCTAGGCTATTACTTTATTTGCCAGGTAAAAATGGGGCAGGAGGTGGGGGTGCTCACAGAAGCCTTCTATGTCTCTCTTTCTCAACTATAAATCTGTCATTATCAATAACACTGAAAAAGTAGGTGCCTGGCTTTTTTTCCAGTCAGCAAGAGCATGGATCATGGACTTACATATGGTTTCTGGTGACAGCACTGACAAAGGACATCTGCATGGTCTCTGACATCAGCATGTATCACTGATCTCAGCATGGTGGCAGTACAGATCATGGATATCAACATGACCCTCTGATACCGCACAGGCCATGGCCACAATTATAGCCCTTGGCAGCAGCACAGGTCAAGGACATAAACATAGCCTCCAGTGCAACATGGGCAAAAGGGCATAAATATGGTCTCACACTGGAGAAAAGACAGCATTTATATAAATGGTGTTACTCAACTGAATAGCTATATGTAGAAGAATGAAACTCAATTTTAATTTCTATCTTTTTATTTTTTAAGTTATCATTTTGGCTTTATTTTTTTTTCTATTTTATTGAAAATAGATTTCTTCTCTCTCCTTCTGCTCTTCATCTGGACCTTGGGAGCTCAGTCCAGTGCTCCAATGTGGATCTCTATCTCTATCTCCATCCACTGCCAGATGAAGGTTTTATGGTGATATTCAAGATATTCATCAGTGTGGTTATGGGATAAGGCCAGTTCAGGCACCCTCTCCTCTGCTGCCCAAGGACATAGCTGTGGATATCTCCTTGGATGCCTGGGAACCCCTCTAGAGCCAAGTTCTTGCCAACCCTAAAATGGCTCACTTAATTAAGATATCTTCTTCCCTGCTCCCATATTCACCCTTCCTCCATCTCAACCATCCCACTCCCCTAAGCTCTCTCCAATCCTCCCCTTCTCCCTTCTCTCTCCCCCTCTCCTCTTCCCCACCCCCATGCTCCCAACTTTTGCCAGCGATCTTGTCTACTTCCAATTTCCAGGAGGATAAATATATGTTTTTCTTTGGGTTCACTTTATTATTTAGCTTCTCTAGAATCGTGAACTATAGGCTCAATGTCCTTTCTTTTTGGCTAGAATCATACTATATTCATCTTTTGGGGTCTAGGTTATCTCACTCCGTAAAGTGTTTTCTATTTCCATCCATTTGTATGCAAAATTCAAAAAGTTAGTACTGCAAGGGGTGCATTGACCCACTGAGACATTGTGACTGATCTAATGGGAGCTCACCGAGGCCAGTTGGAATGGGACTGAATGAGCATGAGGTCAAACTGGACACTGAATGTGGCTGACAATGGGAGATGACTGAGAAGCCAATGATAATGGCACTGAGATTTGATTCTTTTTTCTAGAGTCTTTTTTTAAGTTATTTATTTATTTATTAAAGATTTCTGTCTCTTCCCCACCACCGCCTCCCCTTTCCCTCCCCCTCCCCCAATCAAGTCCCCCTCCCTCGTCAGCCCAAAAAGCAATCAGGGCTCTCTGCCCTGTGGGAAGTCCAAGGACCACCCACCTCCATCCAGGTCTAGTAAGGTGAGCATCCACGAAACTGCCTAGGCTCCCACGAAACCAATAGGTCCAGTAGAATCAAAAACCCGTTGCCATTGTTCTTGAGGTCTCAGTAGTCCTCCTTGTCTGCTATGTTCAGCGAGACCAGTTTTGACCCAGGCTTTTTCAGACCCAGGCCAGCTGGCCTTGGTGAGTTCCTGATAGAACATCCCCATTCTCTCAGTGTATGGGTGCTAAACATAGCGGACAATGAGGACTACTGAGAACTCAAGATCAATGGCAATGGGTTTTTGATCCTACTGCACGTACTGACTTTGTGGGAGCCTAGGCAGTTTGGATGCTCACCTTACTAGACCTGGATGGAGGTGGGTGGTCCTTGGACTTTCCACAGTGCAGGGAACCCTGATTGCTCTTTGGGCTAAGGAGGGAGGGGGACTTGATTGGGGGAGGGGGAGGGAAATGGGAAGCGGTGGCGGGGAAGAGTCAGAAATCTTTAATAAATAAATAAAAAATTTTAAAAAAGAAAAATTAATTATTTTTGAATGAGGGAAAAACATTAAGTGAGTGGTGCATCTCAGCAAAAATAGAGTGAGATGACTTTATGGGACAATCATCACAGTGTTTTAGGAAACCATAATCTAACCAGCATTTCCAATCATTTGGATTTTCTATGTCAGTCTACTACAACAACTACAGAATGTGAATTTTAGTATAGATTAAATTTGTACAAAAGATAGCAGTAAAATTTCTGAGGAAAGGAAAAAATAAACTGCTGAAAAATACCTATTAATTTGCTGGCCACATGAGCTAAATTAACATGATGAATTCAGTTTATTTTTCATTTGCTACCAATGTGCCTACCTATTTGAACATTTTGTAGCTATTTTTCAAATAGATGCATATAGGAGGGCCACTGATTTTGAGTTGATCTTGTATCCTGCCACATTACTGAAGGTATTTATCAGCTGTACGAGTTCCCTAATAGAGATTTTTGGGTCGCTTATGTATGCTATCATATCATCAAGTAGTGAGAGTTTGACTTCTTCCTTTCCAATTTGAATCCCCTTGATCCCCCTTTGTTGTCTTATTGCTCTAGCCAGAAATTCAAGAACTATGTTGAATATATATGGAGTGGACAGCATTGTCTCGTTCCTGATTTTAGTGGAATCACTTTGAGTTTCTCTCTATTTAATTTGATGAGGACTGTCAGCTTGCATATTGCTTTTATTATGTTTAGATATGTTTCTTGTATCCCTGATCTCTCCAAGACCTTTGCCATAAAGGGGTGTTGTATTTGTCTAATGCATTTTCAGCAACAATGAGATGATCACATGGTTTTATTCTTTCAGTTTATTTATATGATAGATTACATTGATAGATTTTTGTTTGTTGAACCATCCCTGCATCTCAGGAGGTAGATACATGAGAATCTGTCAAGAGATTGCTGGTCAGATAGCCTAGAATATACAGTACAGAAACAAGAAAGACTGTACCTCAGAAATTAGGTAGAAAGAAAGAATGAACTCCTGACAATTGGCCTCTGAACTCTATGCATATGCATGTCATATACATGTTCACATACAAACAAACCCTGTATATCATTCATATATTGCTATACTCAATTAATTTACATTGATTCAATATTATTGTCATCCATAAATCAATATTTTTTTACAGCTTGCAATTGGTATTCCATGTTCTAAGGATTAGAAGACGTGTATAATGATGTGCATCTGCAATTTTAATATCATACACTACTCTGTGACAAATCCTTGCTTAATCACTTTTTTCTTCTTTTTCCTCTTCCCCTTGTATATACTAATAATTTTTTATTTTCATAATTTCATCTAATAAGGTTATATATAAAACATTTATTGATTGCTATCTATTACATGATAATATACTTTAATCTTCTTCCATATCTTTTGGAGGGATATTGATTTATTTCCTTTTTGGCACTGAATAATACTCTATTGCTTGAATCTATCACTGTTTTTATTTCTAATTTAACTAATGAATGGCATCTCAGTTTCTTTAAGAGTCAATTTTTCTAATAATGAACTATATACATCCTCATTTAAATTTTGTTTGAGCATTAATTTTGAACTTGTGCAGGCAAGTGTCAAGAGAAGCAACTAAGGTAACATGTATTATGAATAGTGTTGAACTTTGTAAAATCCTACCAGATTTCTTTCTAAAGCAACTGTACTTTTCCCACTGGGAATAAATAAAAGTTCTTATTGTTCTCCATGCTCAGAATCTCTTGCAGTTAACAGTATTTTAGGTTTTGGCTTTTACAATGGGTTGAAATATCTCGTAATAATTTTAAGTTTAATTTCTAATGACACATGATATCTTTTCCCATGATTATTTGTTAACTTTTTATATACTTTTGCATTTCACCAATTTAAAATTTAGTTTCTATTTTCCCTTAAAGATTAATGTCTTTGATATATTTTATTATTTTGGGCTACAACCTATTATTGAGTGAAATCAAGGCAGAAACTGAAGCAGAAACTACAGGGAAACACTACATACTGATTCACTTAGTAGCTTCTGCTCACTTACCTTACTTATATAGTCTATGCTCAAAGGCTAGGTATGGTACTTACACTGAAGTGTGTTGACCATTTTTAGATTGATTAACAATAAAATATAAGGTAAATAAACAAGGCTATAGAACAATCTGATGAAGACAATTTTCAATTTTGATTTCCTTGGATAAATGCTGGACAATTGTCAGTTTGTCTACTGAACTGAAGTAGAAGGCTGCAATGCCTGGCTATAGTGTTTTATTATACTCATTGTTGAATATTAAGATATTTTTGTGTATCTCAGTTTATAGTCCATGAGAAAGTAAGTATTCAACTTTAAGTGTAAAGTTCATTGAGTTGTATAATCTTTTCCTGATTAATTTTGATATATGATTATTTTCAATGTTTTATAAAGAATTCATTGGTTTGAATTTTTTAATATTTATTTATTTATTTATTATATATACAATATTCTTTCTACATGTATGCCTGCAGGCCAGAAGAGGGCACTAGACCTCATTACAGATGGGTGTGAGCCACCATGTGGTTGCAGGGAATTGAACTCAGGACCTTTGGAAGAGCAGGCAATGCTCTTAACTGCTGAGCCATCTCTCCAGCCCCCGGTTTGAAAATTTTTATAATAAATTTTGTTAATATTCATTACACTCTCCCAACTCCTCCTAGATCCTACCCACCCTAAATTATGTTTTATCTCTTTTTTTTCTAGGAAAAAATATTAATACATAAATCGATACATGCAATAAAACCAAAAATGACAAAAATAACAAATCAAAGCAAAAAATGCATCTATGTTTTTATGTTCAGCTTTGTAATAAAGCTTAAAATACAAATAATTTAAAAGAAAATTTGTGTTTTGCAATAATTCATGAAACTTATTTTTTTTATTCTTTGAAAATATTCACATCCACGTTTGCTCTTCCTGCATTCCTCCTAGCTCTCCCTAATATTACCTCATCCCAGACCTCTTCTGTTTCCTTTTGAGAAAAGAGCAAACCTCCAAGTAATGAGAACCAAACTGGACAAAATAGGATACAATAAGACATGGTGAAAATCCCCATATTGAAGCTGAACAAGGCAAACCAATAAGATGAAAAGAGTCTCAAGAGCAGGCACAATAGTCAGTGATACAGTTGCTCCCACTGTTAGGAGTATCACAAAAATACCAATTTACCAGTTGTAGCAGACACAAATATAGTTTAAAATAAAAATAATTTAAAAGACAACATGTGTTCTCCAACAATTTATGAAAATCTTGATCTTGTCCTTTCATTATTTCAGTGATTTATTTAGTATAACAGAATATTTTAATTTAAATTAGTAATAATTAAACCAATTTTATTTCTGCTTATCATTATTTACACAAAAGTCACCTTTGATATTAAAAAAGTAAAAATAGATGTGCTTATATACAAATGATATCTTAGCATCTGGGAGGCTAAGGCAGGAATAGTGCCTTGGTTATTAGACCAGCCTAACAGTCACAGTAAATTTCAGACTAGCCTGATCTATAGAGTGAGATTCTGTTTCACTGGAAAGTCATAGTCATACTGGAGAACACCTAGATTTTCTGCCCTTTTATCTACTAGGAGTTTCATAGTTTTCTATTAGGCATTTAGCTATATGTTTCAGCTTCAGTTAAAACTTGTACAGGGTAAAATGTCTATACTGGGATTCCTTTTGTTTTATATGTAGCTGTCCAAAGTTTTCTGGCATTTTTGACTGAAAAGATCATTTGAACTTCACTATATTCTTTATTCATTTGTCAAATATAAATTAAAGTTCACACTACTTACATGGATTACTTTTGAGATTCGCCTTTTCTATTTTTCTATGCTTTTGCCAATACTACAGTCTCACAAATAATGTATTGAAATGGAGATGCGAAATTAAGTGTTGTCTCCTACTTGATTCTTTATATTCAACATTATGTTGCCTTTTTTTGGACTGTTCATAAAAGCTTTAGAACAATGATGTAATATTCAGAATATAACTTTTAGAGAATTGAAATGAATTTATAAATCAATTTGAGAAAATTGAAATTTTAGTATTGACTCTTCTACCTAAAATATTGGATTAATTTAGTTATTTTTCTTTCATATTTATCAGCTCTTGCTTCATGTATTTTGATACTCTCTTACTGGGTACTTATACATTAAGTACTATTACATACACAAGCATGGAATATATTCTCAGCACTTTAGTGATCTTGTTTGAACTCTGAAATTCATAAGCACTTTTTAGTAGAAATCATCCCTAACTTTTTGAAAAGCAAGTTGACTAGTACAAAATAGATGAGCATTTTCTTTCTACCACATAATGTAGATTCTGAGAAAGCCTTAGTAGGTTAAGTTCTAGCAAAACCTGTTTCTTTCACTTTATTATAGACCACGTTAAAAAGAATAGAATGTTCCAGCATATTGTCATATGATTTCTTTCTCCATTTCTTCCTCTGGAAGCACAGCTGAGTTATAGTTGTCGTTCCCTGTGAGAATCTACTTAAACTTCTGGAAATAACCTAGATGCCCTTCCATGGAAGAATGGATGAAGAATGTGTGGAATATATACATACATATTAGAGTACTACTCAGTGGTAAAAAAAAAAATGACTTCTTGAATTTTGCATGCAAATGGATGGAAATAGAAAACACTATCCTGAGTGAGGTAACCCAGACCCAAAAAGATGAACATGGGATGTACTCACTCATAATTGGTTTTTAGCCATAAATATAGGACATTGAGCCTATAGTTCACGATACTAGAGAAGCTAAATAAGAAGGTGAACCCAAAGAAAAACATACAGTTATCCTCCTTGATATTGGAAGTAGACAAGATTGCTGGGCAAAAATTGGGAACTGGGGCATGGGGTGAGATGAGGGAAAGGGGAGATGGGGAGAGACAAGTGAGAAGGGGAGGATAGGGAGAGCTTGGGGGAATGGGATGGTTGGGATAATGGAAGGATAGATATGGGAGCAAGGAAGTATATATCTTAATTAAGGGAGCCATTTTAGGGTTGTCAAGAGCCTTGACTCTAGAGGGGTTCCCAGAGGTCCAGAGAGATGTACCCAACTAGGTCCTTGGGCAGCTGAGGAGAGAAAGCCTGAAATGGCCTGATCCTATAGCCACACTAATGAATATCTTGCATATCACCATAGAACCTTCATCTGGCGATAGGTGGAGATAAAAAAGATTATTTTAAAAAATAAAAAAGATATTAGATTATCAGTAGGAAACTCCCCTCATACTTGATGTGTATGCTATGAATATGTTTTATTCCCATTGGTTAATAAAGAAGCTGCTTTTGGCCAATCACAAAACAGAATATAGTCAGGCTGGAAAAGATATATAGATTGAGTAGGCAGAGTCAGGGAGAACCCATGACAGACACCAAAATTTTGCCTGGTAAGCCACAGACATGTGGCAGTATACAGATTAATGGAAATGGATTAATTTAAGATATAAGAGCTAGCTAGAAAGACACTTAAGCTAATAGCTAAATAGTATTGCAAATAATACAGTTTCTGTGTGTTTATTTCTGGACTAGGCAGCCAGGAAATGAATGAGTGACCTCTGCCAATACATACTATTTTCAAAATTTTTCTGACTTGACCAAATTGAACCTCTGGGTTTTAGTTTTTCATTACCGTGAAGAGTCACCATGACTAAAGGGACTTAAAAAACGAAACATTTAACTGGTCCCTTGATTACAATTTTAGAGGGCAAGACCATGAACATCATGGTGTTTAAAAGACAGGCAGGCATGGAGCAAAAATATTGAGGGGGGTTGTCCAGGGCTTATGAAACTTCTAAGCCTATTCCTGGTAATATACCTTCTGAAACATAGCCAAAACTCATAACCAAAATAGTCCTTCACAAAACAGTCAACCACCTTGGGATCAAGCTTCAGATATATGGCCTACAGGGACAATTCTCTGATTTCCATGGAAGTTTTTGGTAGTA
Organism: Alexandromys fortis; assembly: GCF_014885135.2. Lineage (NCBI taxonomy): Eukaryota > Metazoa > Chordata > Mammalia > Rodentia > Cricetidae > Alexandromys > Alexandromys fortis. The sequence continues at coordinate 1,170,522 of NW_026068224.1, forward strand.
GTGGGTTTCAGCTCAGATAATATGTTATTCTCTGTATTCGTTTTTCTGTATCAACTTTGGTGACAATAGTTAACTTTTCAGTCTTCCATAGTTGATTAAAGCTGTTCAATTTCAAACTGCTAAGTTATTTTCTTGTTGTTTTTGAGTCTGAATGGTGACTTTTAGCTTCTTTACGTGTTAGATCCAAAGTCATAGAAAAATTAACCTTCATGGTGATTCTATAAATTAGGTACCAGCTTTATGATTTTTTCATGGGTAAGCAACTGAGTCAAAGGATAAATGTGTGGCTTTTGGAAAATTTTAGTTGCTGATGTTAGATATAGGAGTAGGGACTGTATCTAATTAGATCCAAATTCTGTATTTCAAAATTACTACACTCAGTATCTGACAAGGCCCAAAAGTATGGGTCCATTCTACCTTGACTAAATGTCAGAAATTCGGGAGTTACTTCTGTTCCTTAGAGATGGCTCAGTAGTTAAGAGTATTGCCTGCTCTTCCAAAGGTCCTGAGTTCAATTCCCAGCAACCACATGGTGGCTCACAACCATCTGTAATAAGGTCTGATGCCCTCTTCTGGCCTGCAGGCATACACACAGATAGAATATTGTATACTTAACAAAGAATAAATACATATTTTTTTTAAAAAAAGAATATTGTCAACAGTTCAAATAACAAATCAGAGAGTTCTGTTATGTCAAGATTATTATCAATAGGTGGTGCTAATATCCAGACCTGGCATTTCAGATATAAGAAGTAGATCTGTTTCTACCTCAAACAAAAGTCTAAAGATCCAACTAGGTTCCTACTTCCTTAGGGAGATAACTACAGATTCCACCCAGGGAGTGGTTTGCCTACAGAATGTTTTGGTCTAGAGTGCAAACATTACTTGTTTTGTTTTGGCAAAAGAATGATAAACTAAGAATGTAGCTTGTATTCCTTGAACTGGTCTATTCATTGCTTGTATCCAGTTATTATGGTTTTTATCTTCCTCCTATCTTTTGGAGTCAGGGTATTTAAGTAAATGGGATTTAAATGAGGGTGAACTTTCAGTATTTACTGGAACTCCTTCTCAATACTACCCTATGTTTCTATTTGTTATTTCTCCTGTATATATGTTCCTTTTGCCTAATAATTCTAATCTTCCTTTGCCTACCAAGGAATGTACAAACCCACCATGGGTAAGAGCCACATAGAAGTTATCTTGAAAAGGTGCCATAAAACAAATAGCTGGAAGTTATTTGTTTAGAAAGAATACCCCTAAAGTCCAATTTGAAGTTAATTTTTGCATTCTAACTTTCTTTCAAAGCTCTGTTAAAAGTTTATGTTTTTCAGAGTCTATAGACTTTTCCAGTATTTTAATTTGTGGCTAATAGGTAGCATCTAATGATGACTTCCATTCCTCCACTTTCTATCCTCTGGAAACTTTCATTAAATTAAGTAAAATGACAGAGAGAAATTATGGTTGCAATGCACTTAAAATCATCTATCATCTGACTATTAATCTGAGATTCCTAATATAATTGTATATGGACCCTTAAGAGTAAGCAAGAAAGCCATGCATAGAAAGATTGGAGTGTGAGTAAAATACAGGACATTACAATATTACTGGCATTGAAAACAGAAGAACCATAAACTCCTTGAAGTTGGCAAATCCAGCTACAATATCCTCTCCATGGCTCACAGAAGAAGAGATACAGTAGAAGAACAATTAATAGTGTGGGTAACAATCTTCTTGTTACAATATGATTTTGCTCTTGAACTCACAGCAGCTATGATTACCTGTATTTATACTGAATATTTGTTCAGTCAAAATCTTATCATGGAAGGGGCACATGGATCCTTGTATTCCCTAATAATATATACACTAAGATACCAGTTGATAGGAAGAGTCATTTCCCCATTGCTATAGCCAATAGCAAGTAACACATCATGTAAACGACTCACATCCATGTTCCTATAAGTAGTCCTAGTGAAACTTGTTAGTTCAACTCAAATAAAAGACATAAAACTCAATGTGGATAGGGCTAGCTCAGGAGTGAAAAAAAAAGCTATTAAGAGTGGGTGGAAAGTGGAGCCACAGAGGTTAGGTATAGAGTAAGGGACTAGCAATTACAGATATATCTCCCCAGGAAAAGGAAATACAATGGAGTTATGGATGAATGGGGCAGAGGGGTAGGAACAGGCAGGACTAACTAAAAAAAGAAGGAAGAAAGAGAAAAATTAGGGGATATAGGGAAAGAAAGTTAACTTTAAAAACCATTTGAAGATTAATATGGAAACCTAATACAGTAGAAACTTCCAAAAATATGTACATATATGAACATGATCTAAACAAAATTACCAAATGCTCACTCCAGGAGATGGAATCCATATTGTTTTGGTGACCAAGAATAAAAGATGAGATAGTTGAGAGAACAAGGGTAAAACCAAATACTACATACTAATCAAATTAAAAAGTATCAATTTCTCTTAATGACATTTTTCTATATTCATGGATCAGTGCCTTACTCAGCCATTATCAGAGAATCTTTTTCCTACAGAAGATTATGTGTACAAATACATAGATCCACACACAGACAATATGTGGAGAGCAGTAGTCCTCAGAACAATCAGCCTTAGATGGTTTGCATGCACCAAATCCCTTCCCTCAGAGATCAGGGAACCCTGAGGGCAAGCAGGCAGAAAGAGTATAAGAGACAGAGGGGATGAAAAGCACCAAGAAAACAAGGTTCACCAAATCAACATGAGTAAAATTTATTTGGATTCATGGAGACTAAAGTAGTATGTACAGGACCTGCACGGAAATGTAGCAAGTCATGTATGTATATATTATAACTTTCAGTTGAGTGGGTTTTTTTGGGACTCCTGAGTGTGTGAATGAATGAGTCTGTTTCTCATGCCTTCTTTTGGGCTCATTTTCTTGTTTATTTTTTCCACTTCATGTGGGTTATTTTGCTATACCTTATCTTTTATTTTATTATTATCCTCTTTAAACCCATTTTTATTCTAATGACAGACAGAAAGTAAGTGAAGCTTGATGGCAAGGAAGATGGGGAGAAACTGAGAAGTGTAGAAGAAGGCAATACCGTAATTAAGACTTACTATATGAGAAAGAAAAACCCTATTTTCACTAAAATGAAAAAAAAAAAAAACTTAGAAGGGCAACTAGGGCTCTCCCTAGTATGGAGTATAGCATGATTGAAATGTGATAGACTAAATCCACTTAAAAACCTGAGAGGGCTTTAAAAAAAAAAAAAGAGAGAGAGTTTAACACAGCTTTTTGCTGTTTGCTAGGACATCCCATAGAGAGATTTGCTGTTTCAGCAATAGCAGCAGAAAAAAAGCTGCGTCATTTTAAAACGCAGCTTCTGGGGGCTGTGCCGCCAGTGCATACTCTGGCTTTAAAGCATTTCAATGGCTTTTATGGGACTGGATGTTTGTGTTCCTGCTTGGTATGGGAAAGAAAGTACTCTGAGACCATGCCAATGGCTTAGTGCTACCCGCCTGCATCTGGGCAGATGGCAGGATCAGGCTTAGGCAGGCTTGTTAAGCAAGAATTACAGTTATAATATTTATATCAGTTTTATCTTGTATCATAACTAAGGAAAACTATAATAATAACAATTTATGTTTTAACTCTATCAAAGACTCCAGAAGAATATAATATTACCTAAGAAAACAGGGACCTAAAAAAAGGGGGGGGAGGGATAATTGGATTATGGGATAATAGATTGTTAGTGTGTTATTGTTTTTAGACCATTATATTGGGGTAGATTCTTGTATATTGATACAAAGTTAAATTTATTGAATATTGTAT
>NW_026068224.1:1175597-1180739 GCF_014885135.2 Alexandromys fortis
TTTAATGAGAGAATAGAATGAGGATATGCATAAAAATACAAGTCAAAAAGAAACCCATTTTGGTGTCATCTTAAATGCAACAATGAATATGATGGTGGAACCATTACAGTGCCATCTTTGGAGGACCCACATTGAGAGATATGATATATATGTATGTTTTTTACATATATATATTCTCACATATGTAGTGCAATATATGTATATATATATTTACATATATATATTCTCACATATGTAGTGCAATATATATATTTTGCACTACATATGTGAGAATTATATCATGTAACAAAAAAAACAAGCAAATAGTGGTTCATATATCAATCATGTGCTACAGAAATGCCTAAGGTGGACTTACTCTAATGGTGCTAGTCAGATTCTCATAAAACGACATATTTCACAGAGAGTGCAGTGCGAGTTGATCAGCATTACTACCAAGCTCAATTACTTGATAACATGGGTTGACAAATGCCTTAATGTGGCATATCTCTGTTCGACACAGACAATATGTGAAGGTCAAACTCCCTTCTTTCAGCATTAAAGATGAAGAAATAATTTCAGCATTGAGATTTTGTATTAGTACATCAATTAACATAATGCTATTTCCTATCTCTTTTTTGATCTGTCAATAACAACGGTTTCTTTCGTATGGATAATGCATAAGTTAATTTTAAAAACCATGAATGGTTTATTTAAACATTTTAAATAAGGCTGCATAGTGAATAAAGGAAAGCACTGTGGTTAATAATCTGGAGTTAAAATACTGTTTCAAAAGCCTATGAAGTTTCAAGACTTGAGACGTTAGTCATGTCATTGTTGGCAAGTAAGAGCAGCTATAATACTAGTAAAAGAAGGTCTGGTTAGTGATGAGTCAGAGGTCATGTAAGAAATAAAATCAAATAATAAATCAACCCCATAGGTCAAGGTAATCAATAGCCACATAGACAGTCAACAGTTCAGAAATTATAAAGGGATTAAGGAACAGAATAAAGTAAATGATTCATTGCCCATACAAACAATAAACAAAAAGACTATGTAAAATTAAGGATAAAAGCATATCAAGCCATTATAACATTACAAATAGTACTGAATGGCAGGAATAGTTGTTATTATTGAATCCTGGTTAAGTGCTCCATATCTATCTTGTCTACTTTTCTCACAACCCCTCAAGGTAGGATTTTATATCTATTTGAGGATTTTGTATCTATTTTAGAGATAAGGAAATGGAAGCTGTGATAGTTCACTCCAACAATCTTTGCCAAACACCATAAACTAAGGAGTGTTAACAACCGAAATTTATTTCTCATATTTCTGGAGGCTCAGAGGGTCTAAGATCAAGATGCCGACCTGAATATGGCTCACACTATTTCTCTTCTGCTTCAAGTAAAATGTTTTCTGCCTCTTCTGCTTCAAGTAAAATGCTTTGTTGCAAGTATTGCCCCTGCTCATGCTTTATGACTTTAGGCCAACAATTAAGTGAAACAAAGCCAGCCTGTCACAGGCTTCTTCATCAGTTGTAACTGCATAGCATCCAAAAACTTATGAAAAAAATCCTTTATTTCATATCACTCGGGGAGGATATTTTCTTGGCTCTCTTTAAAATTTTACGCTCTGCATAGTCACTTTCTTCTGGACACCTCAGCAGATCTTTTTGTGCCACTTAAATTTTGAAGACTAACACAGGAAGACCAAATTAACAGGTTACTTTGTTCTTTCCTTATTTAATGACCCTTGTCAATCATTTATTGTCTGTTTTGGCAGCCATGAACTCCATTCACTGCACCCACACCAGGTTCATGAGACTATAATCAAGTTCAGCAGAATGGCATCCTTTCTAAGTAGCTTATACTTGTGCAGGTGCTTAAAATTTAACCTCTCTGTTGGTGCCATATGCAAATCAGCAAATCACTTCAAGAGAAACTAGGTAAAATACTTTGCATGAACAGAATATATTACTCTTTTTCTTAAAATTTCCTTTTAATTTATGTGTTTTGTAATTTTCCCCATAGAGATAGTGGTCAAATTCTAACACATAGTAGGCAAATTAACAAGCCTTAATTCTGGTTATTAAATTTTTATCTTTCCAAGACTGGAGAATTAGCTCAGTTGTACATGTTAAAACTATGTATTGCTCTTAAAGAATACCCAAGTTTAGTTACCAGCACCCATTTTTGTTGGTTCCTAATCACCTATAGATCTAGCTCCAGGGCATTTGATGCCCAGTTCTAACACTAATGTACACAAGCCACTACTTGTCCATATGCAAATAATTTAAATATAAGCAAAAATAAATCTTTAAATAATGACTATCATCCTCAGTATCTCCTTTTATTCTTTACCTTTAAAATAATTTCAGCATTTCTAATTGCTCTCTTTCTTTTTTCTTCAAGAATTTGCACAGATAACCTTTATCTATCTTTAGCAATTATTCCTTTTTAGAATCTCCTGGCAGAAAGGAACTTCACTGCTACTGTATCAATAGTACTTCACCAGATTCCTTGCCATTTATGTCACCGCCATTGTTATTAACTGTTAGAATTCCAGTATCTCTCACAAAAATATGAGTTACTAGCAAATGAATACGATAACTGATGAAATTGCATCCCTGATCCCACTCATCCATTGTGGCATGAAGTAGACACTCATCACAAAAGAAAATGTGAATTGTTCATACCATTATATTAAATGCTTGCTCGCTGTCTCCCACAGTTCTAAAATTATTTTTGTGGTGGTTAATCATACTTGCCTTATATTTTTAAATTACAAGGGTATGTGAATGAATCAACACCTAAATTTTTTTTTTCAGTACTGGGACTCTAACACTAGACTTGGGTATATGAGGCAAGTAATCAGCCTCTAGGCACTATGTGCAGCCTTGAGTTTTTGTTACAGGTAGAGTCCTATTCTGTAACACAAATTTTGTTTGAACTCAAAATACTCCTTCAGTTTGTTGAGAACTATAATTAAAGGCCAGTGTCACCATTTCAGACTTTGAAACTAGTATTCAAACCTGTTTAGTATCTGTGATCTTCATTGTGGTTTATAGAGTTTTGAAATTAATTTACACAAAATGGAATTTAAGATGAACTGTAAGATTTTGAGAAAAGAATAATAATTTAATGACAAATTTCCTGGTATGATACATAAAAGAAAAAAACATGGGAGAATCATATAAACATAGATGTTAGCTACTTACTACTTCCTCGAGGAAGTTTTGTGGTCTCTCTCCTTTCTCTGTATCCCTAAACTAATAGATGGGACATTCTAGTCAGGTAACTATGAAAATGAGCATCTCAGTCAATTATTTGACACTTTTGTCAAACCAACCCAATGGATCTGGCTACTGAGAAATGTCTAGATGACTGACTATAATTTTCACTTTATATCCATACATTTTGATGTCATGTGTACACAGACTATTGATAACAAAAAATGTGATTTTTAAGCATTAACATAAGGTCTTTACTAAGAGTTATAAATGGTATGACTTTCATTTTCTTAGGCAAAAACTTGAATTTTTGCATGTTTCTAGAACTGGCCAAACTTTGGTAAGTCCACAACATCATATGTACAAAAAAAAAGCAACTTTCTGATTTAAAATGAAACCTTGTTTACTAAAAATACTTGAGTGAACCATCAGATTATATATCTGCTTGCTTATAGCCTTGTCACATACATATTGCCAATTGCTGAGCCTGCCCAAACATATAAAATACAGTGTGTTATACAAAGATCTCTCCAAAGACTAAGACATATTCCAATTAGGATTATATGACTTTGACATGAAACAAGAAGAATCTATAATAATCTTAGGTTTATAAAAAATTCTGCTAACACATTCTAAAACATTTACTCCTATTTTTCATATTATAAGTAAAGATAGTGAAACATTTTTGAAAAAAAAACCTTTGAGGTATTCATGAGAGTGGAGACTTGTACAAACTAACATGCTGTCTATATTTAATACATGTAAATTTATAAGAGCAACAACCCTTCTGATTTATTTTTAGTTCTTGGAACCAATCACATAACCTGTGATAAATCTGATTTCCAATTTTGTAACCTTTCCTGGGACTGAACTTAATGTTAAAGTATTTACAGTAAGACTGACCAAATCTGTCACACAGGCACTAGTAATAGCTGTGTATAATGAAGTCTGCTCATTCAAGTGCTTAGGTGTATAAATCCCTCTTTAATCATATGAAAAAATCATCTCATAATTTACACTATGTGTACAATATACCATTATAGATTAATTTCATAATTTTATATTGTTTAAAGGTCCTTTGTTCCCTGCTATTAGGTATCTACCTAGTGGAAATCTAATATATGATTTAATCTGCAAACCATTATTTTATAAACATTTGACATATGCCAGCTCTAATAATTATGGAGCTGTTCGATCTACATCAATTGATGGTATGTAGGCAGAAGCAACCATGTTTACTTTTATTATTTACATTATAACTTAATCTCTGTTTTTATTTTGATTGCATTTTAAATTATTTACTTTGATTATCTTCACACCATTGAATAATAGCTATTCTTCCTTTCATTATCATTCCAGCACCCATAAAGCTCAAGCTGATGTCCTTTACACATTTAACTTTTTTTTTCATTTTTTTTATTTTATTGAGAATAAGAAAAAAAAGTTTCCGCCTCCTCCCAGCCTCCCATTTCCCTCCCCCTCCACCACTCTTCTCCCCCTCCCCCCTCTCTTCTCCCCCTCCCCCCCACTCCTCTCCCCCTCCCTCTCCTATCCAAAGAGCAGTCATGGTTCCCTGCCCTGTGGAAAGTCCAAGGTCCTCCCCCCTCCCTCCATGTCTAGGAAGGTGAACATCCAAACTGGCTAGGCTCCCACCAAGCCAGAACATGAAGTAGGATCAAAACCCCTTGCCATTGACCTTGGCTTCTCATCAGTCCTCATTGTTCGCCATGATCAGAGAGTCCGGTTTTATCCCATGCTGTTCCCGTCACAGTCCAGCTGGCTTTGGTGAGCTCCCAATAGATCAGCCCCACTGTCTCAGTGGGTGGGTGCACCCCCCGTGGTCCTGACATCCTTGCTCGTGTTCTCCCTCCATCTGCTTCTCATTGGGACCTTGGGAGCTCAGTCCAGTGCTCCAGTGTGGGTCTCTGTCTCTATCT
>NW_026068224.1:1181214-1192364 GCF_014885135.2 Alexandromys fortis
GGGAGAAGATCTTCACCAACCCCGCAACAGACAAGGGTCCTATCTCCAAAATATATAGAGAACTCAAGAAACTAGACTCTAAAATGCTAATTAACCCAATTAAAAAATGGGGCACTGAAATGAACAGAGAATTCTCAAAAGAAGAAGTTCAAATGGCCAAAAGACACCTAAGGTCATGCTCAACCTCACATTTAACTTTTTAAGCTGAAATTTGTTTTGATCCTCACTGTTAAGAACTGAACTCAGAGGTGGGGAGGGTAAACTCATACAAACACACACACACACACACACACACAAAACACACTTAGTATGTCATTGTAATCTATGGTCATAAATGACTTGAACTTTTACCAGAGTTTTCTGAGAAGAACGTTCACTGGAAACCCTCAGTGAAATGTATTGTGAGAAAAAAAAGTAGAGAAAAAAAAAGACAGGATCAACAAGCTAAATGTTTGCCTACTGTTTCCTATATATCCATATCCTGCTCTTGAAAATTCATGCATTTTAATGCTCATCATTACCTTAAGTTTATTTTTATGTGTCAGATTATTACTTATTATTATCTATATAGTGCGTTTTACTGAATTCATGCAGAAGTGGAGGTCATTATAGATTGAATATCCTATTATATTTTGGATATTTAGCCTAGATGAATTATTTTACATAGTCCATTGTCATATAGAGAAGTGAAAATTAGATGCATTAGTTCTTTAAGCAGTTAAAGCTTCTTGTATGCCCTACAAATTTTGATTATAACATAGAAATTCCAGTAATTTGGGTGTGGTTACCTACTTATAGGAAAAGGTAGAATTGTAAGAGATCTCAACATATGAAATAACAAAAGTTAGAAATTTGCTCTAAGAACAATTGAACAATGAGACAAATCTCAGATGACTAACCAAGAATCAAAATAGCAAGTCTTTTAAGTATGGTTATTTTTTCTACATGGATTTATTGTACTTATGGAGATACTCTCTGGGTCATAGGAGTCAGTGGATTCTACTTTTAATAATTATGTCTTAAATAATGCCCATACACAAGGCTCACATAGACACTTGTACATATACACAGAATTCTGGCTGACCATTACTTATTGATACAATGGAGCAGTGTGCTCTAGATAAACATGGTAGATAATGGCTGTGTTTCTTCAATTGCTATCTTTTAGTGCTACATCTAAAGCTGATGTATTGAGCTGCCAAAGTAGAATGTTTATCATGATCCAGCCCACAGACATCATGGTTACACTAGTGGTTAGCAAAGTACTTCATGATCTTTATGTCTAAATGATGCCCGACAGCTCAGGTTTCACTATCATCCTAGGAAGTAACTTCTTCCTACTATTTCTTTGACCTTGGATGATAAAAGGACACAAAGGGGAGTCTAACAACCTTCTGCATCTAAAAGAAAATGACATCTTTAAAATATGATCTCATCTCTTTCTACAGAAAATAGAGTCATTATCCTCCCTTCTCCCTTCAGCTTCTCCATTTTCTGCCCTTCAATATGTGAGGCCACCCATGACAGGAAAAATTTAGTGCAGGTAAACCCAACTCACTATAGGAACGGTCGCAGAAAAGACAAAAGAAGCTGAATAAATCTGCTGTCACTTATACATCCAAGCTAAATCAGCCAAGAGTAAGGAAATCAAGCATAGTGCATTCCTACAAAAGTTAACAATGAGGGATGAGTCTGATCAATGGACAGGAGGGCAAAAGAGGAAGTGACTTGTAGGTGACAATTTACCCAGAGAAACAGCTATTAAAAGTTAACAGTAGAATAAACAAAAAGAAATGGAAATTTCCTCTCAACTTAATCTAAACTGAGTTAGTTTAAGAGGAAGAATGTTTGAGGAGAGATGAAGCCTGGCCAGCAGTGGTCAGCAGTCAGGCACCTTACATTTGCAGCTCTTCCACAGATTATAGTAAAATTATCTGTCACTTATTCTTAACAAAGATAATGACAACTGGCCATCTTCTTTTCCCAATGACATTTTAAAGGTATGAGTTAATGTACAACACATGTTTGATATCCTACATAGAAAAATCCCAAAATTAAATATGTGATTTATTGGTAGATTATGGCATCCATTTTCAAGAAATTCTTTTAAATTTTTTCTTTTATTGAATATAAATTTTTTTCATACTCTATATTCTGATTATGGTTGCCCCTCCCACAATTCCTCAGAGATCCTCCCTACCTCCCCTCCCATCTGGATCCATACCCTTTCTGTCTCTTCTTAGAAAACAAAGAGGCATCTAAAGAATAATAATAAAAAGATAAAACAAAAACATAGAACAAAAAAAAAACAGAATAATTAGAGCCACAGAAACAGCATAAAAAACACATGTGGATTTCAAAACATAGATGTTCACAGACACAGAAATGCTATAAAAAGGCAAAACCAGAAGCCATAATATATAATAAAAGTACCTGCAATGGAAAAAGATGAGAAGACTAACTCCTGGGTTAGGTATGAATGGTATGTCCACTTCTCTCAGTTCTGGAAACATCTAGTTTGAACATGTGTGAACCCTGAACATACTGTCATGGTCTCTTGGGTTTATGTGTCAAGAAGTCCTTGTTTTCTTGATGTTTTTTTTTTTTTTTTTTTTTTTTTTTTTCTATTTGCCTCCTCTTCCACAGGATTCTCTGAGCACCAATGGGTGAGGTTTGAGGCAATTACTAAATATACTATTTTGTATTTGTTATTATATTGACAGAAGAGTAAGTAAACATAGATTGGTACATTTATGGGGCTGACAGTTTTGGGTCAAGGGCACTCACAAACAATAAATATTTTTATTTATTATAGGCAACATATTGACCAATAAAAGTAAAATAAAATTGTATTCTATGGCCCTGTGTGAGGAACAATTACTTTCTGCCAAGAAGAAAGAAGATTTTAGAAATATCAATTTGAACTTGAAGTTTAATGATGGTGTAATCATGGAGAAAGGTTTCAGAGAAAAAACTAAAGTCTAAAAGGTAGTATGAGTTTGGAGAAATATTAAATAATATATTTTGGTCATAACAAAGAATACATGCATTTATAAACAACAAAAATAAAATTAGGAACATAATTTAGATTCAGAATAAACTAATTTCTGTATTAAGGTAATAATGTTGGACTTCCTTTGGTCAAAGAAAAGATACTAAAAGATCTTATAGCACTGGGCAAATGGTCAGTTTTTAGTTTATATAACAAGTTAACAGATTGGAATAGGGTAGGAAGGAGGTGTCTGAAGTACTGAATAAGACCACATGTGACATATTGAAAAGCTGAGAAAAATCAAGTGAAAGAAAAGAGAGAATTTATAAACAGAATTAATAATGCTAATCATGATAAAAGAAGGCATGTCTTTGAAACAGAAAAGGGGTTATATAGGAGACTTTGGAGGAAGACAAAAATGGAGGAGAAATGACATAGTTTATTTACATTATAATCTCAAAAAGTAAAAGCAACAATAAAAATAATACTGACTAGTTGTCTTATTTGGGGAAGATTAGAGATGTTAAGAATGACTTCTGAACTGAATTGATCAATCTTGAATATTTGGAAGGAGAAACTAAGTAAGAGGAGAACAAAGCACTAAATTTAAAAATGATAAGCCAAGTTATATTTGTTTGAGTTTTATAAATAAATATTTATCTATGTTAACAAATTCAAATGGTCATTCAACATTCAGAACTGTGATGCTGCTAGCTGAAGTAAAATTACTTCTGAAAATACAAATTAGGAGAAATTATGTGCACACAGTTGAAATTTGAAATCATAAATATGAATTCCTGTGGAGATTATTAAAACTGAATCAAACAGCACCCAAGTTTAGGTAGTAATTCTAATATAGAACACAGGAAAAATACATGAGATCATCAAGAAAAGGCAGAAGTACCTACAAGGCAGCATATAAGCCAAGAAAGCAGGGAATTGTAGCAAAGGTCAGTAGAAGGAGTTATAGTAGATGCTATGGAGAACAGAAGCCAACTTACAGCTAAAAAAGAATGGCCACTAACAATCGAAAGAAAAACAATGAGCTTCAGAAACTGTTTTTATGGAAGAATGAGGAGAACTTGCTGGACTTCAAGTAGGCTAAAATGCAAGTGGATATAAGTAGGAAAAATATTATATGTTGTGTATTTTAAAAAATTAGACTACAATTATCGTTTCTGCTTCTCTTTCCTCCCTCTAAACCCTCCCAAGTACTACTTTTTCATCCTTTTTTCAAAATCCATGGGCTCTTTTTCTGTAATTATATCACTCTCTCACTCTCTCACTCTCTCACAATCTCTCTCTCTACCACACACACACACACACAAACACACACACACACACGTCAGATTTCCTAAATATATAAACTTCCTGCTCACTTTGTGCCACATTACTTTTCTCTATATGATTTTAGGTGTTTGGTATTGGATAACCAATTTACCTCTTCTCTAGGAACGACTTTCTTTCACTCTCTCATTCCTAAACTGCTTGCAGTTCTTTGTTGAGGGCAAATAGCCTTCAAGCTTCTCCTCGTCCACATTAGGATGTCTATTGGTGACATCCTTGTTCAACTCCTTTTTAGGCAGTCATATTGTTGAGACTTTATGGGTATAGAATCCACCATTTCTATGAGAAACAATCTCACAGAAAATTTCCTGGTTTTCTGGCTCTGAAAAGCTTTCTGTTCATTCTTTGTCAATTATCCTTGACTTTTAGGTTTGGAGTTTGTTTTGTAGTTCTATCAATTAGAATTGGGCCCCACAACTCAGCATGTTTATCAGCTGTGGTTTTCTGTAATTGTGTCCATCAGTTGCAAAAAGAATTTTTCTTGATGAGAGTTTAGAATTACGTTTGTTTCTGAAGACTTAAAGCTAGGAAAGTCACTTGAGAGAGAATATGGCATGTGGTATTTGTCTTTCTAAGTCTGGTTACCTCAGTCAATATGATATTTTCAAATTTAATTTATTCACCTGGCAATATTCTGTATATGTTATGTTTGAAGATGACTGCAGTTAAGGAAGACTACATATATAAACATTTTTAGTAAATAGCACTTCACACAGAAAATGTTATTTGAATAATTACTGCATTCTTTGTTTTATCTTTCCTAAGCCACGTATACAGGTGAACATTGGAACGTAAAAAATATTCCAGAGTGAAGCATATAGTTCAACAGTAGTACAAGAAGGGAGTCAGATTGGCCTTGCAAGAGAAGATGGACATGTTTCATGCTTTCCTTGTAGACAAAACTAAAGGAAAAATTAAGATAAGGAGAAAATCAAAGAAAGTTTAGCTGGAGATTGGGTTGTCAATGGAGTTCATTTAGGATGGTCTTCTCTCTATAAATAAGAAATGAAGTTAACTACTAAACACAGAGCTACAATTACAGCCAATGACTTAAGTAGGGAGGAAATGATTTAGAATAACTGTTCTAGGTATTACAGAATTACATTATGAAAAGATAAGTGAAAGAACTGTTGAGCAGCAGCCAAGAAACAAATATAGGAAACCTAATCATTACAGTTTCTTGATTTCATGAGTATTTCTCAGCAGCCTAAACAAAGATGTAAAAAACCAACATTTGCAATTGATTAAAGATTTTGGATTTGATGCTACACGTATGTAGAAACCAAGGGGACTAGACATTTTGAGATTCAATGTAAAATGTCATATAAATGTTTGTTCATGGATTATAGAATAAATATAAAAGCAAATAAAACCAGAAATGAAGTATTACATAGGGGAAATATAAAGAAGATAAAGGACATAGAGTCTTAATGATGCTGAATGTGAATTTAGTAAATATGAGAAAGTGAAATTTGAATAGGTCTTAATTTTGTATTTTTTGTGTTGTTTTTGAGACAGGGTTTCTCTGTAGCCTTGGAGCCTGTCCTGGAAGTAGCTCTTATAGGCCAGGATGGTCTAGAACTCACAGAGATCCACCTGCCTCTGCTTCCCAAGTGCTGGGATTAAAGACATGCGCCACCACCGCCTGGCAAATAAGTCTTAATTTAAAGTACAAAAGTGCTGAACTTATTTAAAATACACGTCATAAGTTTTAAGTACATGAAACTATATTACCCTTTCAAACTGCAACATTTCTTAGCTATAAGTTCAGGGAAGCTACAACTTGAAATTTATACTCAGATAAGTAACAGAGTTAAAGAAAAAAAAATAACTCACGGAGATTTACAATCTATTAAACACTCCCCAAATCTCTCACATTTTAAAAAACAAATTAATATATACATTTGTCCAAAGCCTTAGATTTGAAAAATAAATATACCAATTTTATGCAGGATAAAAGATGGATACACCACCTTTCCAGATTTCTAACTATATTATAAATCTATTGAAATTAACGTTTCTATTTTAACAGCATAAAATGTACATAGACCAATAGAGCAGAAAACATACAAATAAATATACATATATATCTTTTTACATACACAGTATAAAAAAGATTTTTTTTAATAATGTATGTTGGAAAAACTGGATATATCATCGCAAAAGAGTGGTGTTGAACACTTACGTTACATAAACTTAATGGGTTGTCATTGTCATGTGATATGGGTATTATTAATTATATCCTGGGATGTATGTGGCCCATTCAGCACAGGTTAGAGATTCTGTGATTGAAGACTTAAATATAACAACCATAAAGCTTATGGAAGAAAATATATCTCAACAAACAAAACAAAAATTAAAAATATTTGTAAAGTATAAAAATGAATGCTATATAGATGTTATATAAAATAACATGAATTTTCTCAAAGAAATGATGTATTTATTTGTTCATTAAACCATCATTCAGAATATCTGAGATACAGTAAATAAAACCTAGGTACATAAGTGGGTGAGTCAATAAAATATGATCTATAGATCGAGTGGGATATTATTCAATTCGAGAAATGGAAGCAGATTCTATTTGTGAGACATGATGAATTGAAAACATACTATGCAAAATGAAATATAGATGGAAAAAGCAAAATATTACATGATGAGTCATGCATAAATATAAAATATCTTGAAATGGAAAAATAAAATCTTTCCCAAGGAAGTTGGGGATAGTAAGTATAAAGTTAAAGTTATGTCCACACTGTACATGTTTTAAAGATCTGCTTATCTGTTCTACTACATAATGCCTATAGCTACTATGAAACTATTTTGAACTAAAATTTTGTTGCGTATCAATTTAATACTAAATGTTCAAATCACATGCATTCATATATGTCCTTCAAAGTATACACACAACACACACACAATACACATACACATGCACAATGCACACATACACACACTACATAAAGAAAAGAACACCGACAAGAACAGCAAATATAAACAAAATACAAAAGACACAGGGAAACATTTCAAGATGTTTGATATATTTTTTTCTTTATTGATTGTAGCAATAACGCAAATGTACTTTTATTTCCAAACATCACGTTGGGTTAAGTTTTGTCAATATTTTAAAAACTAGGTAGAAGTAAAAGAAATTTATAACTTGATAGAAATACCATAAGTAAAGAATGGATAACATTAAAAATAATTCACTTTGGCAAGAACTGATTATACACAGTCTAATGAAGCAAGAAGGTTGTCTGTTTCACATGCCCATGGCTTATGCAGTGACTGAAGATCATTTGCTTAGAGAGCATGTTTTCTTGCTTAGGTTAGTTATACTTGGTACCTAATGGTACATATGAGTGAATTTTGTTCTGTTTGCAGCTCATGAAGATGGATACTGGTTCATCAAACATACCAAATAAGTAAATCTCCTGAGATTCTCTTGAACTTTTAAAATAGATTTAAATTTAGGCTTAGGTATCACTTTCATTTTTTTATGTTACTCAATCTCTACAGTCCCAGAAATAAGAGGGGATTGAAAAGACTTTGAAGAACAGTATTTTATAAACTGAGCTGTACTGTCTGTCAACATGATAGCATAACGCAAAAAGCAAATATTCCTGGATAGTTTTCAGCTGACCTTGCACATTGGAGATAGAACATGCTGATTGATTTGATAAAATGATGTGATCAAAAAATCCTAAATCTAATACCCTTGATGACTGTATACACAGTGAGACTTTTAACTGTTTTTCCACACACTATTATTGTTAGTTTAATTTGAAGCCATGTTTTCATGGAATTACTATAAATAAAATGAATACATATGTACTAATCATCACAAATAAAATTGGTTCAATTGTAACTTTGTTGTTTTTAATTAGAAGGAATCACAACAATTTTACTCTATCTTAAGCTTCTGAAGTAACATCTCTGACACAATTAATTAGTCAATTCATTCAGTCATTATACTTAAATATTGTTTTAATGATACTTTCTTTGCATAGTTAGCTGGCTGGAGTCACTAAATAAATTGCTATTTTCACATTGCTTGGACAAATCTGTAATGATTATCTAGGTCAAGCAGTCAAACTATGCTGGTATTTATGTTAAAAACATTATCTAACAGAAGAAGCTAGATAAACAAATTAAATCCTTAAATATATCATCATAGGACCAGCCTTTGTTTTAGAACATTCTATTTTAATTCATTACCTTCTTTAGATTTTGTAAGTCTGCATTTTTTTTTCAACCATACATTTGGCAGCTAACAGACGTGTAATATTTTATGAGCATTTACACACTCATAAATTATGGATATTAAGCACATGTAATGATGCCAAATTACAGAAAGTCAAAGAACACCACAATTTGCATATGTATTGAAAGTCTGTATACCAATGGTAAAAAGCAAAGTTATTAGATAAGTTATTTGCACACATGAAAGATTTATCTTAAACTTAGGAATGAAGCAGCACATTTATTGATTCTGGTGACTGTTCCGTTCATTAAATGCCTCCTAAATGGTCTCTGTTCTGGTTGCAAAGTCATCATGTGCCATTAAGCATTAAGGAAAATGTCAGCATGCCATGACTCAACAACATTAAAAATGCTAAAATCCAGGACAAATGGAAAGATAAATTCAGAGGAAAAAAGCCATTAGAAGTTTGAAATACTGATTTTAATGAACTTCAGTCAAATGATTTGAAGAAAATTTGTGTTTGTGTGCACTATAGTTGGAACATAGTCTATGACAATATAATTTCACTCTTTTTGAGTGTGCCAATTCTCAAAAAAACATTTGGAATACAAAGATGCTGAAATATTAATAATAGTATCCATTCAGGACCATAATATGCATGAAACAGCTTCTGGAATTACCACAATTAATTATTTTCTGAGTTTATTGTTGTCATGTATTACCTAATTCAAGTCATCCCTGAATGAGAACTGTAGTGGTAAGTATAACACAGCAATCTTCTAGTCTCCTTTTCTCTTTTTGAAATCTTCTATCCTCTCTAGTTCTTCTTTGTACAATGCATTTGCTACTAGCTACATGTGGCTAATTGTGCTAAATTTAAATAAACTTAAAATTTCAGTTACATAAGGTATACTATTACTACAAAATTTGTAATGAACAACTCTGCCATGGAACGTTCTCTTACATATTCCACTACTTAGAACCTCATACTGTCTGCAAATAGGTGTTAACAAGTGCACAATACTATAACTATACGTGGCTTATTGGAATCCCAGATAGACTTTGAAACTCCTCTAGCGATGTGGATCATAAGCAATGTAAGTTCAGGTCCCCACAAATAGGTAGGGAATTATTTTGGGTGTTATTTCTATTTTTTTAAAGATTTATTTATTATGTATACAACATTCTGCCTCGATGTGTGCCCGCACGCCAGAAGAGGGCATCGATATCGGTACAGATGGTTGTGAGCCACCATGTGATTGCTGGGAATTGAACTCAGGACCTCTGGAAGAGCAGCCAGTCCTCTTAACCTCTGAGCCACATCTCCAGCCCCCTTGGGTGTTATTTCTAACACCACTCAAATCATATACAAATAAGTACCTAGTAGTGCAACATTTAACAAACATTTGTGCTTTTTTCCTATTATCTATCTTGGTTCCATGAAATCTATTTATTTAAGTGAATTTTCTTTTCTATGTTTTTGGAATATAATGATGATTAAATATACATACATTTGTTATCACTGAGTTTATACTCTAGTAAGTGCTAACAACAAGATATCAACTTCTTACATAGGACATGTGATACAATATTAAGACAGTAAATCAGGGCAAAGAAGAAATTCAATATAGCTCAACATAGGCATGGAGCCATAAGAAGTTGTGTGAAAGCAAAGAAATAATTTTGACACCCTTGTTATTATTGTTGCTGTTAAAAGTAGTAAAAAACATGAGAGTTGAGATATATGCATTCATTAATATTAAATATGATAGTGCAAATATTCTTTCAGAAAGTATATCTAAGACTTAATGGCAAGACACTCCTCTGTCAGGCTTTGGACAAACTGTGTAGGGAATGTACTCTGAAAGTATAGTGGGAAGATGCTATGTCTGGCCTTTTCTTATTCTACCTGAAGAATAAATATAGTATTCTTTTGCATTATTTTGACATGTAGGAATACTGCCAAACAAGCTTCAAAAGAGATAATTATTATCCTTTGTCAAATTTATACCTTATTCCTATTATAGATGCTATGTTTTCTCTAATTCCAATTGATTCAAAGACCTCACTGTCAAAACCAAGGATATTTTCCATTTTGAAAGCAGCTCCTTCAGTTGCCAACTTCACACCCTTGCATGCAGCCATGCTGCTTTTGTTCCTTCTTTCCTGGAATTCTGAAATATGAAACGAAATCTCAAACTCCTTTCTTTACATTCATTTTGGTTAGATTTTTGTTTTGTCATATGATCCAAACCATATTCAACTTGAGCCACTTTACGTCATACCTTTATAAAATGAAGCAGGAGAAAAATGAACTTTCTTTCACCTAAAGATATGCAATGGCGATATGCAAGATATTCGTCAGTATTGCTATAGGATAGGGTCATTTCAGGTTCCCTATCCTCAGCTTCCCAAGGGACTAACTGGGGACATTGACTTGGGCTCCTGGGAGCCACTCTAGGTTCAAGTCTCTTGCCAACCCTAAGGTGGCTCCCTTAACTAAGATATGTGCTTCCCTGCTCCCCTATCCAACCTTCCTTTATCCCAATCATCCTGTTTCCCCAAGTTCCCCCAATCCTCCCCTTCTCACTTTTCTCTCCCCATCCCCCC
>NW_026068224.1:1193119-1236634 GCF_014885135.2 Alexandromys fortis
TTTTTTTTTTTTTTTTTTTGGTTTCACCATGTTATTTGGCTTCTCTGAACTGAGCTCCCAAGGTCCAGTTGAAAAGCAAAAGGAGGGAGAAGATGAGCAAAGAAGTAAGGTCCGGGAGGGGTTGGCCCACCAACTGAGGCAGTGTGCCTGATCTAATGGGAGCTCACCAAATCCAGCTAGACCGGGCCTGAATGAGCATGTGATCAAGCCGGACACTCTGATTGTGGCTGACAATGGGGACTGACAGAGAAGCCATTGATAAAGGCACTGGGACTTGTTTTTATGGCATGTTCTGGCTTTTTGGGACCCTAGTCTATATGGATGCACAGCTCCCTAGGCCTGGATGTAGAGGGGAGGGCCTTGGACTTCCCACAGAGCAGGGTTCCCTGCCCTCTCTCAAGCAGAGTGGGAGAGAGAGGAGGGGGTGTGGGGGAGCGGGAAGGGATTGGGAGGAGGGAAAGAAGTATAAATAATTGAATGGAATAATAATAATAATAATAATAAAGATTTAAAAAAGGAAAACAAAAAAATATGCAATGGCAAATTATTTTGAGTTACTTTTTCCATTATTTCGCAATTCAGTTTGTCTTTTTTTCTTTTCTGGAATATTCATTTTTTCTTATAGCTTTCTATGTTTAACATTTTGGAACAATCCAGGGCTATTAGATGTTGCCAAATTATTTTTTCTTCCCTCATGACTTTTCTCTACAAGTTAAGTTTTTGTATTTTTATTGGTCTGTTTTAGACTAGTTATTTAATAAAATTATTGGTAGGAAACAGAAATTTTAATTATGTATCTATTAGAACGCATGCATTTAAAGATCCTACCTGTGTAACATTAATAAGAAACTGTATAAGGGACTTTTATGAAAACCATCTTTGTACCAGATTTTCATTGACATTTTAAATGTGTCCATTTAATTAGAGATTTAGGTACTTGAGGCGACAGCTAAGAACACTTGCTACTGTTCTAGAGAAGAGGGATTCATTCCCAGCACCCACATGACCTAGCCACAACTAACTGTAACTCCAGTACCCACACTAACTATAACTCCAGTTTCATTGGATCTGAATTTCTCTTCTGAATTTCGCAGTTACTAGTCATTCTTGGTGAATGCATCCAGGCAAAACAGCCAAACACATAAAATAAAAATGTTAAAACAGAGGGTCAATACAGGTTCTGATGGGCAGCATGAGATGGGTGAAGGAGAATATTACATTGAATATATATAATTTCATACTTAATTAGAAAAACTCCTGTGTGTTTTTCTGGTCTTGATCAGTTCATTCAAGACTTTATATAATTCACAAACCACTAGATCATGGTAATGTTGGGGAAAAATAATTTCTTTTCCTATCAAGTTCTTCCACATTGTCACAGTGTCTTGAAGATTACATATATTCAAGAAGAAAATATAGAAAGAATGAGTAAATAGTTAAAGTTAGTGTAAGTGTGTCTCCTTTAAACTGCTGTTAAGTATTACATACACTATGATATATTTGAAGCTCACATATTATGTGTATCATTTGAATTAATTTGATGGTGTTTTTGTTTTCTATCATTTTAGTAACCTTAATATTTTAAAGCATTACAGAGCTTTATGAATTTGCATATTTTATCAATATCTTTACCAAAAATGTTAACCTACAATTATTACTAGTTCTACATGCATTACTGATTATTGTATGTGCAATATCTTCTTTTAACTTCAATAGAAATCTGTGGATTAGATAATGTTCCACTTATTTGTAGTATTGTGAAACAAATCCAGGACCTCGTGTATATTTGAAATTACTTTACTTTTCAGTTCTTTTCCCAATCCATATGTCTCCATTTTCACAGAGATGAACAGATGTTGAAATAAGGGCGGCGGGGCTGCATCCCCAACACCCCGCTGCTTGGCTAGCTCATGCCCGAAATAACAACACACAAACTGTATTCATTTAAGAACTGCTTGGCCCATGAACTCTAACCCTTACAGGCTAATTCTCGCACCTGGACTAGCCCATTTCTAATGATTGTTTGTAAGCACTCCAAGGTGCGCTTACCGGGAAGATTCTAGCCTATGTCCATCCTGTGTTGGAGTTGCCTGGGAGAGCAGAGCATGGCGTCCCTGCTCCACAGCAGAGCTGTCGAGTCTCTCTGGAAGCAGAGCAGAGTCTGACTTCACTTCCTCTTCCGCCCAGAATTCTATTCTGTTTATTCCTCCCACCAATGCTTTAACCTATGAGGCCAAGCAGTGTGTTTATTACTTAACCAATGAAATCAACAGATTGATATATGACACTCCCACATCAAACAGAAACAAAATAACTTGCCTCAAAGTACACATGATTTGTAAAAGAAAGAGCTTAAATAGAAGTTCAGATTGGTTTGATTCCAGAGTTAATGTCCTACACTATTAAAGTAAATTAAAAAAAGTCTTCCTCAATACTATGTGACTTTTTAAAGTATATTTTCTCCATTGCTCTTTTGAATTATATCATCATAATCAATAACTACATTCACAAATATCTTTTTGTAAGAAGAAATCAGTACTCACTGACCAAAAGGTCTCTGTGCTGCTGTGTCATGGTTCCTAATATAGAGGCAAAGGAAGAGCATTATTATCTGTGAATGCTTTTATTTTTCATAGTAAGCTCCATTTCTGCAAGCTGAGCTAAGTACCAATTTAAATAAAAAGTAGTTCAATTAAGTTAGCCTATACCATATATAAGTATAGATGCAATATACAGGTGCTACAGTGCCTAAATAGTGTCTAAGCCGTCTATGGTTCTGCCTGCTAGTAATCTTTTGACTTTTAAAATGCTTTATCAATATTAAATTAATTTGCATTTATACAGTATCTGATGAAAGAAGCCTGATAGTAGAAATTACTAGTTTCACTTGGAAACTCTAGTAGCACTGTTACATAGTTACAGATAATAGGGGAGGGTTTAGTATACTGTTTAAATGAAGCATTCCTAGTAATTTCAGTCAATGAAGATCCTACAAACATACATAATTCTATAGAGTTGGAAGACAAGCCTATATTCTACCAAAAAAGTTCTCATGAAATGAAAAGCTTGATAAATTTAGATTTATAAAATAAGAATAAAGAAAAATATATCTAACAATGAGAGGCATCCATGTACAAAGGAAAAGTAACTAGAAAGCTATTGAGTGAAACCAAAAGGCATTGTGATTTTTTGAATCAAAACTTGTTGAATATTGACAATTTCCTATGGTTCAAAATAATAACAGTTTTCTCAGAGACATAGAAAGGGAAACAAAACACAGTAGAAACTTGCAAGTCTTCAATATTTGAAACTGAAAACTACAGGAGGGAAGGAGAACAGAGAGTCCATAATTTCTTTTTAGACCCTTAGGCCTATTCTGAACATTACATTCTTTTCCCAAGAGTAAGGTCCTGGTGGTTTCTGATAAAGACTTTCTTTCTGCCGTATCTTTGGTCATAGCACTGGATATATAATAAACTGCAGTGGAAACTGCTTCTGGATGACTCCAGTAAATGGGGGATTGTTCTGAAGGTCACTTTGGTTTTGCTTTAGCTGTCCTATGTGTGTGGTCTCACTGTTTTAATAATGTATTAGCAAATGTTTCCTGGAAAAGGCCAGATAATAAATACTGTACATTTTATGCACCTAATGTCACATAGTCTTCTTTTTCAAATGACTCTAGAAATTAAAAAGCCATTCTTAGCTTGAGGGATGTAAAAAAACAGGCTACATGCTGAACAGTGGCAGGGGTTACAGTTTACCATCTCCTATTTTACAAAAAGTTTTGTAAATTACAAAATTACTTTTTATTGAAATTGGCTACACGTTTCCCTTTGTTTTTATAGTTTTCATCCTTTCCTGTCAGACTTTCTTTTCTCATAATTAATGTCTATCAATAAAAAATGCAAAAAATAATTAAGTACTTCCTGTCAAGAATTGTTCATATAAAAATAAACAGAATATGCTTTGATTCATAAAGTTACTCCAGCTCTTCTAACAATGTTTGATTATATTCTTTAACCAACAAACAGAAACAAATAAATATTAAGATATTTTTAAACACATGATGGGATAGTTACAAACTCTAAAGGGATATTATGTTCCACTAAAGATTTCATACCTAGAGTATATTTCTTTTCTCAATTATGGGATTAAGTAGTATTTACTAAATCTAAAGGAGGACAATGTATTACTTTGTTTTAAAAATAGATGATTTCATATTTTGTATTTTTCTTTAGTATTTATTGAAACTTTTCCAAATAAATATATTCTTTTCATTTGTACATAGCATGATGTACACAATGAATGGTAACTCAGAAGATCCATCACTGTTATCTCTTTCCAGAAACCAAATAAAAATATACTTTTAGTAACTCTCAACTGTTTTCCCTTTTAAATGATTTTCATTCTCCAAAAATGTCTTTACAAAGTCTCAGTGACAGCAGGTGAAGAACAAAGTCAAAATAAGAAAAAGGATGATGGGTAAATTAGGAATGTTGGAAGTGAGGAAATTATTCTTCTCCAGGGGTTGTGTTTTCAATAAGAATGTCCACAATAGATTCATTTATTTGAATGGTTAGTTATCATTTGGTGGACTGATGAGAAAGGATTATAAGATGTGGCCTTTTTTAAGAAGGTGTGCCCTATTTTAAAACCAATCTCTCCATGGCTTCTATCTTTGGATCAGGATGCAAGTTCTCAGCTACTGGTCTAGTGTCACGCTTTCTGTCACCACTAACCCTTGCCATGATGGTCATGTGTAGTGTTAGTAGAGGCGGGGCTGGCTGCGTCCCCGGCACCCGGCCACCTGCATGTCTAGTTTATGCCCGAAATAATTACATGGAAACTGTATTCTTTTAAACACTGCTGGGCCCGGCTAGTTTCAGTTTCTTATTGGCTAGCTCTTACATATTAATCTAACCCATTTCTAATAATCTGTGTAGCCCACAAGCTGGCTTACCAGGAAAGATCTTAACCTGCGTCTGTCTGGAGTGGGAGAATCACAGCGACTCCTGACTAAGCTTCTTTCTCCCAGCATTCTCTTCTGTTTACTCCACCCACCTATGGGTTGGCCTATCAAGGGGCCTAGGCAGTTTCTTTATTAATAAGAAATCACTCCCACATCAGTCATGGACAAACCTTCTGAAACTACAAATATACTTACAGTGATATCTTCATTTACAATTGACCTTATACATGGTGTCTTTTCACAGAAATCAAACAATAATTATTACTTTGGGAAGAATATACCAATTGGCTCCCTAATACCACATAGTCAGCTCTGGACACATACATACAAGTAACATTAAATGGACTGAGGTGATAATAACATTGTATAAACATATGCATTTGTGCATGCAAGGACTCTCTAAATGTGGCTGACAATGGGGGCTGACTGAGAAGCCATTGATAAAGGCACTGGGGCTTGTTTCTACTGCATGTACTGGCTTTTTGGGACCCTAGTCAATTTGGCTGCAAAGCTTCCTGGGCCTGGACGGAGGGGGCGGGGCTTAGACTTCCCACGGGGCAGGGTTAACAGCCCTCTCTTAAGGAAGGAGGGGGAGGGAGGAGAGTGAGTGGGGGAGCAGGTGGGGAATGGAAGGAGGGGAGGAAGTGTAAATTTTTGAATGAAAAAAAAATAAATGAAAAAGAAGAGGCCATGAATTTGAAAGTGAACAAGGAGGAATATGTGAAAGGGTTTGGAGGAAGCAGCTAGAAAAAAATATGTAATTATATTTGAATTACAAATATTTAATTTAAAAACTAGACTGTTCTAAACAGAGATATTGAGAAGGAACTCTGAAATCCATTGAAGAAGTAAGTTAAATGTAGATAGTTCAATGGTAAAAGTGCTTCCCATAAAGCTTGATGACCTGAGTTAAACTCCATGAACCACAAAAGGAAAGGAGAAAACCAGCTTCTACAAGTTGTTCTTTGAGACTTTCACATATGCATGCCATGAAATTTAAAGAGAGCAAGGAAATATTTGTGGGAGAGAGAGAAGAAGGAAAATTATACATATTGTATATTCTTAAAGTATTTTTAAAATAATAATAAATGGATAACAAATTTAGTTTAAGACCTAGATAAAAAGTTAATTTAAAACCTAGATAAGAACATTAATAAATTAGAGATCCATAAAATAAAGTTTTAAAATAAATAATAATAATTTGAGGGAAAAAAGACGTAGAAGAATACTTTAGTTAGAAAAAGACAATGAAAACAAAATAGAAAATTATGAAATAATCAAATATAACACAACATATATATTATATTAGTGAATATAATATATATGTATATTAGTGAAGCTAATGAATTTATGGTTGTGAAAATTCTACAACTTAGAGAAAAACATTCAAACCAAAGAAACATTGGACTTCGGTTCTATGATGTTTATTTATTCTTTGAGCATTTCACATATGTACATAAAATATATTTTGATTATAATCACCTCTATTGTTCCCTCTGACTCTCCTTCTAATACCCAGTTAAGCACATCTCTATCCATCTTAATGTTTTATTTTTAAATAACTCACTGAGCACAACTAATTCACTGTTGCACACAGGCTCATGAATGTGGAGCTCAAGGGTACAATAGCCATCTCATGTTCAGAAGGCAGCAGCATTTTAAGTACTCTTTCTTCTATACTTTACAACTAATATTCTTTCTGTGCCTGCTTCTGAGATGTTGTATGAGACTTGGATGTGGTCATCATAATATAGTCCATTTAATACAGAACAATCAAATTCATTTATTCTCAAATCTTTGACCAGTTATTAGTCACTGGTCTAGGAAAAACAAGCAAACAACATCTAGCTTCTTTTGCCAAGGCTGAGGGTAGTAAACATCTATGGCTATAAACTTGAATATTTAAGAGGCAGTTTTGCATCATGTTTACTTGATCATTTAGCACAAAAAGTGGTATCCTGTCTCTCCAAATGACAGAGTCTTACATGATCTCCTCAACCGTGGCATTTTAATAAGATTCACAGTTATCAGACAAGTGTTTCCTCTTGTGGAATAAGCTTTAGAGGAAACCATAAAAATTTTGGTTACCAAACATAACAGCTATCCACTCATGTACCAGTGGGTGTATCTTGCCAGTCAAGTCTGTATTTTGGCATTCAAGGTCCAACACTAGGTAAGTTCACTGATGTATTTCTTCATTACTCCAGTGTTCTACATGACACTGTCTATCACTGTAAAAGTCAGAGAGCAGGAAGGAAGTTTCCCAACCATGTTGAAATTGATTTCCCTACATCCTGCAAACTATGGTATTGGTGGGAGCTTGCTAGGATAATAACTATGGAAATCAGTATGAAAGGTTTTCAAAAATAGAAACAGAAATAGAAATATTATCCATATATCACTTCTGGTGTTATACTTAAAGGATTTTAAAATTTACTACAGATATTTTTGTCATTCATGGTGATTGTTGCTCTAATCACAACAGTTAGAAATAAGTCTAGATGCCCATCAATTGAGGAATGAATAATGAAAATGTGATACAATTACTCAATGGATTTTTAGTCAGCCATAAAAAAATGAAGTTACAAAATCTTGAGGAAAATATATGAAAGTTGACAATATTATGAGAAGCAACCCAGTTCAGAAAGGCAAACGTCACAAATTATTTCTCATATGTGGACTCTATCTCCTAATTGTTAAATATATGTCTTAAGTGACAGTAAATGTAGGTGCCACATAGAAAACATGAAAGTGGTTTATTTTTAAAAAAAATAAATGAATTTTAAAATAAAGTTAAAAAAGGACTGCAACATTCTAAATAGTTTTATTAAATTTTATCTTTATACAACTGATTTTAAAAGCTGGGCATAGTGATGAGCAATTGTAATCATAGCATTTGGGCAGCTGAGAAAGGATGATTGCTTCAAGATCTATGGTGACAAGGACATAATAAATATAAGGAAGATAAGACTAAACATCAGGTCTATGAATGAAACAACAAAAATTAGGCTGGAGGAATGGTTTTGTATATAAAAGCACTTACCAAGCAAGGTTGGTCACTTCAGTTCAATCTCCAAAACAAATGTTGGAGGCAGACAACCTATTTTTGAGATTTTTTTATTATATTTGCGTTCATGCACCTGCATTTATAATTTTAAACTTCTGACAATAAAGAACATATGAATTTATTACTTAGTTTGCAATAATGACTTGGGTAATATGCAAATAGAAAACTTTGTCATATAATGTGCTCTAGGCCACCTGAAAGATGGATAGTCTGTTCATTCATATGCTGGTAGTAAACAGAAAAAAGTTGTGAATTCTAGTTAATGCCCGGGGAACTTGCACCCTTTCATAAATAATTACAAGAGGAAAGGCACAACAAGTTATTTTTGCCTCTCTCGGTCAAGCCCATGAAGAGAAACCTCAATAACTCTTTCTTGAGGGGGGAAGATCTGATTTTGCCCTTTTAAGCACTCTGCTACAACATTTAAATTGAAGGATGATGTAAACCGGCAGATAACAATAACTACATTTATTTAATTTCTATATCGTGTAATGTTTATCATGGTGCTGTGTATATATGAACACTTGATAAATATTACTCAGGGAGAAGTGCCCTCCAAACGTATTTGCTGGCAATATGTGTAGTTTTCATTTCATCAGTGACAAGATAGCTAACTGCCACATTTTCCACTTGATGCCTCCTAAACAAAGACTTCACTCTTCTCCTAGTTGCAAGATAAAAGTTTTGAGAATTAGACTTATCTTACAAATGAGAAAGCAATCCAGATATAGTGGCAAGTTCCTACTAATTGGAGGAGTATACAGAAAGATCAGGAGTACAAGATCATCTTTAGTTACACAGTGAGTTTAGAGATACCTTGGCTTTATAAACCTCTTCCTTAAAAATTAAAAAAGGAAAAGAAGCAATGAAATGAGTGAGAAGAATTTTAGTATTTTATGAAGAAGAGGAATGAAAATCTATGCTTTAAAATCTATTCCAACTACACACCATGTAGAACTAAAGCTATGATGCTAAATGTCTCATGACAGTCACACTCCACACTTCCTTTTTTCTTAGCAGTAGGCAAGGATATTCATCAGTTACAACATTAGATGAAAATCATTTGCTGAATCAAATCATATTTTAAAGGATGGACTCTCTAGTTCTTCTGAGCTCCATTATTTTTCATGTGTACCCATATACATTAGCTTTAAAGAGGACGCTGAATAGCAAAAAAAATATATAATCAGTTATATGCATGAATAGAATATTTTTTCATTATATTTAAACCCACCTCAACAAGCCAGTGAGGGCCACTGTGGAGAAACCTAAATGCAATGGCATCAGACTAAGTGGATTCTGATATCAAAAAGGGAAAGATCAAAGTGAAGTAATCAATTCACTTTATTATCCAACCTAAAAGAAGAGCAAAATCAAGAAGTTATTTTGATTTAAAGTACAACTGGCTTAGAAATATAGTTAGAGAAACTTTTAAATCTAGACATTTCATCTTATTTGGGTATCTTTAAACTGCTTTTGATATTTTTGTTGAAATAACTATTATCCATTTTGATCAGATAGTTGCAACTCCTATCTCTTCCATAGCAGAGTCCTAACAGCAACAGTGATTGCTATTATATCATGGAAATATTCTAGATGAATGCGACAATATCACAAAGAGTAATATTTATTTATTCATAATTAATTTAATGTTTTTGGCAGTTAGTATCTGATACAGAAATTGCCTATTTTTGTATTAAACACAAGACAGAAGTCCTAAGTGATTGCTAAGCCAGCATTATAACTTAAGCATTATCATTGGTGTGGGAAAAATTTACAGGCAAAGAAAAGTAGAGTATGAGCTTTCCTATAGAAGAGTTTCCCTTACTAATCAATTAGTGGAATTCAGTGACAATTTTTAAAGTTTTTTTCTGCATCATTCATTTTTCAGCACATTGTAGGGATGAAATGCATCTCAACAGCCCATTTAATAAATCATCCAACCTCACCCATCATATAGCTAGAAATAAACCACATGGGTGATGTCATTAATCAAAACATTTTTCCTCTGGGAACAAGCAGTGAAGTTGTTTTTGCCACCCACAAGGAAAATGAGTCCAAAAGAGAAGCATGGACCAATTAACAGACTGAGGAACACAGCGAAATGTGGCAAAAATCCAAATAGAAAGGTATGGAAGTTAAATGTATTTGGCCAAGTGTATAGCTCTAATTGGCAATTTGAGACTAATATTGCCCATTAAGAATGTGTTCAAAGACTGTGGCAGCATGCACAGGGCTTGCACAGGTTCAAACCAGATGGGGTCCCAGTGATGAAGTTGGGAGGCAGACACAGGCTCTCACCCCTGAGAATCTATCTGTAATTGGTACCCAGTTACAAAGAAAAAAAAAACTAGTCTCCAGTGGAATCATATGTGGTATATTTACACATAAGGGTAGGCTCCATGGTCATCAGTAGATGGCCAACATGTAACTAACCCAACAGGATTTTTGTAGATTGTTAGTCTCATACTGATTGGGTATTTTTTTTTATCTTACTGGTTTTTGCTTGTATATTATAGCTTCCAATTTTGTGCTTTTATGGGTTTTCTGTGTGTGTGTTTCTTTTGATTTTTTTTTTTTTGCCTGCTTGTTAGCTTTCTAAAGAGAGAGGAAAAAAAAGTGTTTGAAGTGAATGGACAGGAATTTGGGAAGGACCTGAGAGAGGAAACCTGTAATCAGAATATGTTGTGTGAAAAAAAAAAATATTTTCAATTAAAAGAAAATAAAAAAAGTGTGAGAATCCCAGCAATTTGACACAATGCACAGCCACGTAATGTTGCTTAAGCTACATTTCTAGCATTGAATTTTTGCCTATATGCAGTGCATTTTTCTCCTTCAGTCTCTGGGTTCAAGTTCCCTGTGCCAACTCAATAATCCTGGAAAAGTTACAACTTCAAAAAGCCAATTGTCTTAGCGGCAGACATACAAGACAAAACAATTTGGATGCATTTCTCTGCAGAAGTTCACTTAAGAGAATAATTCATAAATTGCCTTTGCAGCATCTAGGCCATTGTCAGAGTACCAGCAATCCCTGATTCTCTCATTTTTTGTACTTACGCATAGGTTAATCACTTCTGTTATTTTTTTCTTTGTTTTCTTAAAATCAGTCTGTTCTATCAACACTTTTAATTGACAGTCTTTTTAGAGCATCCCTGTGTCAACAATGAAGCTTTTAGATGTCTTCTCTGAATAAATTCTCCTCACCATAACAACTTGCCCCAATCATTTATTTTATGCCACACTATGATATTGATTTTTGTAAAACAGAGCTGTCCATTATTCTATTTTCTTGTTCAAAATATTTTGATAATTTGGGAGCTGGAGAGATGGCCCGGGGCTAAGAGCATTTGTTGCACTTGCAGAAGACTTGCATTTAGTTTCCATCATCTACATCAGGAAACTCACAACAGCCTATAACTTCAGTTCGAATTGGACGAAATGCCCTTTTCTGGCCCCCTTCCGCACCTCGGAAAGTTGGTACACATATACACACTAAGACAAACAAATTCATAAAAATAAATAAATATATCATTAAAAGTATTCAATAATTTCAAGAGGCAAACTCTCATCTTTCCCTTTGACTTTTAACATGGCGAATAATATATTTCGGAATTCTGTTTTTCTCACTAACATATGTGTTATGCATCGAGATAGGCTTATACATGTAACTATGTTTTTAAGAAAATCTCTCTCCACATTGGTCTGCAGTAAATTCACCACCTAGAGAGTCCAGTTTTCTCAACTGTAAAATGGGGATGGATACTCAGATTATTACAATGTTTAGTTGATTATAATATTACCTAGCATGCAATATGTACTGTATAAATGAGTATTATTTATTTCAATTAAATGAATGATTATGTTTATTAATCTTCTTTCATATTAAAATGTTACCAATATACTCACATTCTGTTACATAACTAAAACTTTACTTGGAACATTCTAGGTCATCAAGTGTAGCTTTCTTGGAATTGTATCTGCATTCTGAACTACCAAATTTAATATTCAATTACATGCTGTTTTATATTGTTCACAGTTGTTTCAACACATACATTCCAGTCAATTTTGACTTATTTGAGATTAAGGAGATTTACTTTTCAGTTTTCTGTATTTTATTCAGTGGGTACTAAAATATATAATGATTGTTAGAATAGGAAATATGTACAAATTCTTAACCACAACATAGCAAGAAAGATACAGCCTATGTCACTTTATTTCATTCTGTTTTTTAATTTTTTTGTGTGTGAAAATCATCTGTAATGTGATGAAATTGTATGCATCCCAGTTTCTACCTTTTTATAAGAAAGAAGAAAAGCTATATAATACAGAACAGTAATCTTGGAACCAAATCACCCTATAGGAATTTGCCAGGTTTCTGGTTGCTATTTAATTCTAAAGACCAAGCAAGTGCTATTGGCTAAACTTTCAAAGTAATTTTGTATGTACTTATAAAGTGTTATCTGTCTGTGAATTGACTTATTTTCTTGGAAACCTTAATTGTTTTAATCTTCCAGTCTAGGAAACATCTAGGTCTTTCCCACTGTGATCATATAGAAATAAGTTAATATTAAATGATTGCATGATGAAATCATAGCCAAAGGGATAGTCATGTGACAGAGGAAGTCAGTCAAGGAGGAACTTACCAACGGCTTTTAAATTCTACTTTGTCAGATGAGTGATTTTATTTCATATTTATTCCAAATTTCCCCATAATCAGTAGATGTGATTAAGGCAGTTGAGTGCTACAACATAGGAAGAAGTCACATTAAGGCACTATATACTAAGTCACATAGCAAATACAGTTGGAATTAACTGTGATAATTTTCTTCTCGTATATTTATTTATTTTGGTGTGTGTGTGTGTGTATGTGTGTGTGTTTTATTGCATGTATGTACACCACACAAGTATAATGCCCATGGAGGCCAGAACAGGATATTTGATTCTCTGAAACTGGAGTCATCAAATTTTCTGACCTGTGAGAAGGGTACTTGGAACTGAACCTGTATTCTTTACAAGAGAAGAAACTGTTGCTAACTTCTTAAACAAGTCTCAAGTCCATATACTGTAGGAATTATTTATAATAACTGTGAATATTTTTCAGGAACTTCTATGTAATGGGCACAATATGCTCATTAATTGATGTGTGGTCTATGCTTAACTTCAAGCATGGTTTATCTGAATGTTATAATACATTGCATTCTTTTGCATTCCTAGAAAACCCTAGAGTAAGATGTGCTGAGTAGGATATTTTGTGAAAATTAATTTTATTGAATTTTAACATTTATATATGGAATTGTGCAGTAGTATAACTGACTAGATTTATGCAATGACAATTAACATTGACTTCACAATAACATAGTAAAATATTACATAGTTTGCAAATACAGAGGTTGATTTGTCTAACATTGATTTCTATTGAGAACTCTAAGAGCCAGATCAGCATTCAAACACAGAGCAGGGACAACAGATCACCGCAAACTGGTAAAGGAGGAAGGATAGCTTAGAAAGAGGTAGGACCAAATGGCTTCTCAGTCAGGCTGAATTTATTAATTTCTTAGAGAGGAAGAAAGATCTCTTTGCTACATATTTTAAATTCACATTATAGCTATGTTTTATTTTAATGCTGCAGAAGTTAGAAATAAAATATTTGAATGAGTAATAAATTACATGCACTGTACTCAATATTTTGAGGGGATTTTCTGCTTTAAAAAGAATCCTAGTTTTTGTTCTAAATTCTGAGTTAAAAAGTATTTGATGTGAAAAATAGAGATGATTACAAATAAAATACAGGAAAGCAATAATTGTCCTCTGGATTGTAACACCTTGAGGATTCTGTCCAGGTAAGCATTTTACCATCAGAACAGTGCATGTAGATAGCCTATTCTTCTTGGATGAACCACAAGTGACATCAGCATAGAATGCTTCTCTATTTAACATCTTTAAAGTAACAAAGAAATCAGCTTTATTCTATGATATTTGATCACTTACAAAAGCAATTGTGCACTTATTCATCATTAAGAATATTGTACCAGGTTGTAGTAGTTACCAGAGTGGAAAGCAAATTTCAAAGGCTTACTCATAAGCCATTTGCTGTTTTTAACAAATATTCTTGGCTGATACACATATGCATGTATATAGGTAATTTTTTTAAAGTAAAATGAAACATAATCAGAAAGAATGCCCCTTTACACACATTTCTTATTCTTATATTAGTCTC
Organism: Alexandromys fortis; assembly: GCF_014885135.2. Classification (NCBI taxonomy): domain Eukaryota; kingdom Metazoa; phylum Chordata; class Mammalia; order Rodentia; family Cricetidae; genus Alexandromys; species Alexandromys fortis. Next base: position 1,207,373 of record NW_026068224.1, read on the forward strand.
AATTGTACACTTGTTTATTACTGAATAACGGACAAAAATCACACTGATTAGCTGCCATATTTTGAGGGAGAACTGGGAGTATATTTCTCCATGTTGTTAAAGGGAAAGTAATCAAATGATAAGTAATGGTTAGAGATTGTTCTGGAGGTATACATTTAAAATGGACATATACTAGACATTATGTGACCCATATTTGTTACCTGCTTGGTTTCATTGTAACAGGTTGCACAATATTTTCAGAATGAGTTTTGGTATTAATTCAGCCTGATTATAATATTTATCAATTATTTTAATCAAATATTGGGAAACACCTACCAAGCACAATGACTTTTAAAGCAATAGACAATCAAATTTTCAGATTTCAGTTATTCCTGTGATAAGTCAGTTCCAGTCACAAGTAAATTATTCCATCTGCATGTTGGATCATATTTATATTTAGGTTGTGCAGGCTAAAGAGTATATGTATCTGTATGTTATGATAAAGTAACTTTTGTAAATATAACATGTATTCTGATTGGTTATAAGCATACAACCATGTGATATATAATTAAACTTATGAGATGGTGGAAATGATTACTTCCTTAAAAGATGGATTTTTCTATTTCAAATAATCGTAAATATCAGGTTAGCTCCTTCACTTACTTTGTATATACAGAAACAAAATACACTTTCTGTAGCTGACAAACTGTACTTTGAGTCCAAGTTATCTGGAAGGCCCATTTATAAGGAAGAATGTATATTTTAGCACCAAATCACCTCCTTTTTTAGACCAGAGAATAGATGTGGGAGAGTTGTATTTTAATATAAAATTTAGAGAATTCTAGTGCAAGGCATAAACAGAATGCATTATAAGAACTACTTTTTAGGATAGCATTTTCTGACCCCATAACTAGAAGAATTAGTTGATGTAACAGTAATCTGAAGAGGAAATGTCTATCCTTGTATCAGAAAGAAGTGAACAAATAATTGCACAAATTGTATCACTTACAACATTTTGCTAGATCATGAATATTCCTGCTTGATTCTTACAACAGGATTTTCCCATTACCAAGAAATGTATACGTTTGGTGCAGATTTTTTTTCATACATTTTGAAAATTGTGAGCTAAAGCATGAATCACATAGCATGACCAAAAATTATAGATTAGAAATTTCTGTACTTTATTGTGATCCATCTTGTTGTGGGAGAATTGTCTGTATTCTGTCAATCATGTTCTAAATAAACACTGATTGGCCAGGGAGGAAGTATAGGCAGGAAAACCAGACAGGTAGTCGAAATATTGAGAACAGGAGAATTCTGGAAAGGAGGAATTTTATTTTTCCCACTCCTGCCCAGACCACCAAAGCAGCAGGATGTGATCTGCCCCACTAAAAAAAGAACCACATGCTAACATAGATCAGAATAAAAGGTTAATATAAGCTACAAGAACAAATAAGTAGCCTGAGCCAATGGGCCAATCAGCTTTATAACTTATAGAGATCTTTGTGTGATTGTCTTTGGGGCTTGCTGGCTGTGGGGTAACAGGTGTGACAGAACCCCCAACAAGCCAGGCCCTCCATGTTACAAAATGGCACCCACATGGATAACTACATCTACAGAAAGCCTGAGAAAGCTTGGGAAAGACTAGAGTAAAACATTTCAGTTTTCAGCCGTAGCAGGAAAAAAGCTGCACTGTTTTAAAATGCCAGCTTTCTGGGCTGTCCTGCCAGGGAAAACTCTGACTCTTTCAAGCAGTGGTCCGACTATGGAGCTATGGACACACTGTTGCAGCTTGCTTCCTGGCAAGAACCTTGAAAGGCCATAAGAACTTTTGAATGTTGTTTATGGACACACTATTGCAGCTTGCTTGCTAGCAAGGACCTTGAAACACCGTAGAGTTGTGGCAAAAATCTTCTTCATATTCCTTAGCAAATTAAAGTCCCATGTGGTCAGAAAAAGAGAGATATACAGTAAAGAGAGATACAAGGAGGAAGAAAACATCTAGATGGTTTACATTGTGTTAAAAATATATACAGACTAAAGGTTAAAGTTCTCAAAGGAAAAAGAAAGAAAGAAAGAAGAAAGAAAGAAAGAAAGAAAGAAAGAAAGAAAGAAAGAAAGAAAGAAAGAAAGGAAGAAAGAAAGAGAGTAGCTGGTTGTGGTGGTGCAGGGCAGTAGGATTTGCCTGAGAGGCAGAGACAGATGGGTCTCTGTGAGTTCAAAGACAACAAGATCTACATAGTTATTCTAGGACAAAGATATACAGAAAACCTGTCTCAAAACGTAAAAGTAGAAATAAAATAAACAGAGGTTAAAATAAAGACAGGTAAAGATGGAAAATACAAAGAGAATCATAATACTGTATACTATTATGCTCTCTTTGAATTGTTTGAATGCTGAGGAAGGAGCAACAGCTACTAAAAGATATTTGGTTATAAATGCTGCAGAATTAAACCAAGATAGGTATTTTGAAAATTCCTTGACTTAAAAATTGAAGTCAAAAGTTATATTACTTTGGAGAAGAGATTTTGCTTTTGTTTCCACAGAAAATGAGAGGCTGTGGATTTATTCTGAACTAAGAAAAATCAGCTTTGATCAAGGAAGACCACCTAAGAAATCTCAATCAAAAATAGAGGGCCCAGATGTCTGAGTTCTTCATCCAGAACAAGTTCAAGACTGCTGCCTGAGGTGATCAAGACTCACAGGACTTGATAATTACTTTAAATTTTCTTAGGTCCCCATAAGATTATGAGTGCCCCCAAACAGCTGGAAGTAGCCTGGAATACTAGGTCCACATTGACAAAAAGATGGACTATGGATATTTTCCTTTGTTTGTTTTTTTTTTGAAATGAATTATTTATTTGTTTGTTTATTAAAGATTTTTGCCTCATCCCCGCCACTGCCTCTCATTTCCCTCCCCCTCCCCCGATCAAGTCCCCCACCCTTGTCAGCCCAAAGAGCAATCAGGGTTCCCTGCCCTGTGGGAAGTCCAAGGACTACCCACCTCCATCCAGGTCTAGTAAGGTGAGCATCCAAACTGCCTAGGCTCCCACAAAACCAATAAGTGCAGTAGGATCAAAAACCCATTGCCATTGTTCTTGAGTTCTCAGTAGTCCTCATTGTCCGCTATGTTCAGCGAGACAGGTTTTATCCCAGGCTTTTTCAGACCCAGGCCAGCTGGCCTTGGTGAGTTCCCGATAGAACATCCCCATTGTCTCAGTGTGAGGGTGCACCCCTCGCAGTCCTGAGTTCCTTGCTCGTGCTCTCTCTCCTTCTGCTCCTGATTTGGACCTTGAGATTTCAGTCCGGTGCTCCAATGTGGGTCTCTGTCTCTGTCTCCTTTCATCGCCTGATGAAGATTAATATTCCGGGGGATGCCTATATGTTTTTCTTTTTGTTCACCTTCTTATTTAGCTTCTCTAGGATCACGAATTATAGGCTCAATGTCCTTTATTTATGGCTAGAAATCAAATATGAGTGAGTACATCCCATGTTCCTCTTTTTGGGTCTGGCTTGCCTTACTCAGGATAGTGTTTTCTATTTCCATCCATTTGCATGCAAAATTCAAGAAGTCATTGTTTTTTAGTGCTGAGTAGTACTCTAAAATGTATATATTCCATACTTTCTTCATCCATTCTTACATTGAAGGTCATCTAGGTTGTTTCCAGGTTCTGGCTATTACAAACAATGCTGCTATGAACATAGTTGAAGATATACTTTTGTTGTATGATAGGGCATCTCTTGGGTATATACCCAAGAGTGCTATTGCTGGGTCCAAGGGTAGGTTGATCTCGAATTTCCTGAGAAACCACCACACTGTTTTCCAAAGTGGTTGGACAAGTTTGCATTCCCACCAGCAATGGATGAGTGTACCCCTTTCTCTACAACCTATCCAGCAAAGGCTATCATTGGTGTTTTTTTTTTTTATTTTAGCCATTCTGACAGGTGTAAGATGGTATGTATCTTAAAGTTGTCTTGATTTGCATTTCCCTGATCGCTAAGGAAGTTGAGCATGACCTTAAGTGTCTTTTGGCCATTTGAACTTATTTCTGTTGAGAATTCTCTATTCAGTTCAGTGCCCCATTTTATAATTGGGTTGCTTAGCCTTTTACAGTCTAGTTTCCTGAGTTCTTTATATATTTTGGAGATCAGACCTTTGTCAGCTGCCGGTTTGGTGAAGATCTTCTCCCAGTAAGTGGGTTGCCTTTCTGTCTTAGCGACAGTGTCCTTTGCTTTACAGAAGCTTCTCAGCTTTAGTAGGTCCCATTTATTCAATGAGGCCCTTAATGTCTGTGCTGCTGGGGTTATATGTAGGAAGTGGACTCCTGTGCCCATATGTTGTAGATTACTTCCCAATTTCTCTTCTATCAGGTTCAGTGTGTTCAGACTGATATTGAGGTCTTTAATCCATTTGGACTTGAGTTTTCTGTGTGGTAATACGAATGGATCTATTTTCATTCTTCTACAAATTGACATCCAGTTTTGCCAGCACCATTTGTTGAAGATGCTCTCTTTTTTACAATGTATACTTTTAGCTCTTTTATCGAAAATAAGGTGTTCATAGGTTTGTAGGTTAAAGTCCAGGTCTTCTATTCGATTCCACTGGTCGACTTCTCTGTTTTTATGCCAATACCAAGCTGTTTTTAATACTGTAGCTCTGTAATAAAGTTGGAAGTCAGGGATGGTAATGCCTCCAGACGTTCCTTTATTGTATAAGATTGTTTTGGCTATCCTGGGTTTTTTGTTTTTCCAATTAAAGTTGATTATTGTCTTCTCCAGATCTGTGAAGAATTTTGATGGGATTTTGATGGGGATTGCATTGAATCTATAGATTGCTTTTGATAGAATTGCCATTTTTACTATGTTGATCCTCCCAATCCAAGAGCAAGGGAGATCCTTCCATTTTCTGGTGTCCTCTTCTATTTCTTTCTTCAAAGACTTAAAGTTCTTGTCAAATAGATCTTTCACTTCCTTGGTCAGGGTTACCCCAAGATATTTTATGCTCTTTGTGGCTATCGTGAAAGGTGATGCTTCTGTGATTTCCCTCTCTGTTTCCTTATCCTTAGTGTATAGGAAGGCAACTGATTTTTTGGAGTTGATCTTGTATCCAGCCACGCTACTAAAGGTGTTTATCAGCTGTAGGAGTTCTTTGGTAGAATTTTTGGGGTCGCTTATGTATACTATCATGTCATCTGCAAATAACGAAAGCTTAACTTCTTCCTTTCCAATACGAATCCCCTTGATCCCCTTATGTTGTCTTATTGCTATTGCTAGAACTTCAAGCACTATATTGAAGAGGTATGGAGAGAGTGGACATCCTTGTCTTGTTCCTGATTTTAGTGGGATGGCTTTGAGTTTTTCTCCATTTAATTTAATGTTAGCTGTCGGTTTGCTGTAGATAGCTTTTATTATATTTAGGTATGACCCTTGTATCCCTATTCTCTCCAAGACCTTTATCATAAAGGGGTGTTGAATTTTGTCGAATGCTTTTTCCGCATCTAATGAAATGATCATATGGTTTTTTTCTTTCAGTCTATTTATATGGTGGATTACATTGATAGATTTGCGTATGTTGAACCAGCCCTGCATCTCTGGGATGAAGCCTACTTGATCATAATGGATAATTTTTCTGATGTGTTCTTGAATTCGGTTTGCCAGTATTTTATTGAGAATTTTTGCGTCGATATTCATGAGTGAGATAGGCCTGTAATTCTCTTTCTTGGTTGGGTCTTTGTGTGGTTTTGGTATCAGGGTAACTGTAGCTTCATAAAAGGAATTTGGCAATGACTTTTCTGTTTCTATATTGTGAAATACGTTAAGGAGTATAGGTATTAGCTCTTCTTGGAAGTTCTGGTAGAATTCTGCGTTGAACCCATCTGGTCCTGGGCTTTTTTTGGAAGGGAGATTTTTGATAACAGTTTCTAGTTCTTCGCGACTAACAGGTCTATTTAGATCATTCACCTGGTCTTGGTTTAGCTTTGGTATATGTACTTATCTAAAAAAAAAAAGTCCATTTCTTCTGCATTTTCCAATTTTGTGGCATACAGGCTTTTGTAGTAAGATCTGATGATTCTCTGAATTCCCTCTGTGTCTGTAGATATATCCCCCTTTTCATTTCTGATATTATTTATTTGTGTGTTCTCTCTCTGTCGTTTAATTAGTTTGGATAGGGGTTTGTCGATCTTGTTTATTTTTTCCAAGAACCAACTTTTTGTTTCATTGATTCTTTGGACTGTTTTCTGTGTTTCTATTTTGTCGATTTCCGCCCTCAGTTTGATTATTTACAGACTTCTACTCCTCCTGGGCGCATCTGCTTCTATTTTTCTAGAGCTTTCAGGTGTGCTGTTAAGTCCCCAGTGTATGCTTTCTCTGTTCTTTTCAAGTGGGCACTTAGTGCTGTGAACTTTCCTCTTAGCATTGCTTTCTTGGTGTCCTATAGGTTTGAGTATGTTGTCTCTTTATTTTCATTGAATTCAAGGAAGACGTTAATTTCTTTCTTAATTTCTTCCTTCACCCAGGTGTGGTTCGGTAGTTGACTGTTCAATTTTCATGCATTTGTTGGCTTTCTAGTGGTAGCATTGTTCTTGCCTTCTAACTTTATTCCATGGTGATCTGATAAGACACAGGTGGACACTGATATTTTTTTTTTGTATCTGTGAAGTTTTCCTTTGTTTCCGATTATATGGTCAATTTTCAAGAAGGTTCCATGAGCTGCAGAGAAGAAGGTATATTCTCTCCTATTTGGGTGGAGTGGTCTATAGATGTCTGTTAAGTCCATTTGCTTCATTACCTCCAATAATTCTCTTAATTCTCCATTAGGTTTCTGTCTGAGTGACCTGTCCATTGGAGAGAGAGATGTGTTGAAGTCTCCTACTACTAGTGTGTGTGGTTTTATGTCTACCTTGAGTTCTAGTAATATTTATTTTACATAAGTGGGTGCTTTTATATTAGGGGCATATATATTCAGGATTGAGACTTCATCCTGATGAATTGTTCCTTTTATTAGTATAAAGTGTCCATCTCGATCTCTTCTGATTGATTTTAGTTTGAAGTCAGATTTGTTAGAAATTAGTATGGCCACACCTGCTTTTTTCTTAGGAGCATTGGCTTGAAACACCATTTCCAAACCCTTTACTCTGAGTAGATGCCTGTCTTTGTGGTTGAGATGTGTTTCTTGCAAACAGCAGAATGTTGTTTCCTGTTTTCGTATCCAATCTCTTAGCGTGTGCCTTTTTATAGGTGAATTGAGATCGTTAATATTAAGTGATATTAATGACCAGTGGTTGTTTACTCCAGTTATTCTTATTGTTTTGGGTAGTAGAGTTTGTGTGTCTCCCTTCTTTTGTTGTGCTGGTGAAGGGTAGCTAGATGCCTGAGTTATTGTAGGTAGTGCTGGCTATGTTGGATTCCTTGGGTTGTGATTTTCCTTCTATTACTTTCTGTAGGGCTTCATTTGTGGCTATGTATTGTTTAAATTTGTTTTTATCCTGGAATGTCTTGTTTCTCCATTGATAGTGAACAATAGCTTGGCTGGGTATAGTAGTTTGGGTTTGCATCCATGGTCTCTTAATTTCTGCAGTACCTCTATCCAGGACCTTCTGGCTTTTGTGGTTTTCATAGAGAAGTCAGGTTTAAGTCTGATCGGTTTACCTTTATAAGTTACTTGGCCTTTTTCCTTTGCAGCTCTTAATATTCTTCCTTTAACCTGTATATTTTGTGTTCTGATTATTATATGACGAGGGGATGTTTTTCTTTTATCCAGTCTGTTTGGTGTTCTGTATGCTTCTTGAATAATCAAAGCAATATCTTTATGTTGGGAAAGTTTTCTTCCATAATTTTGTTAAAAATATTTTCTGTGCCTTTGAGCTGTGACTCTTCTCCTTCTTCTATTCCTATTATTCTTATGTTTGGTCTTTTTATTGTGTCCCATATTTCCTGCATGTTTTGTGATGAGAATTTGTTGGCTTTGCTGTTTTCTTTGATCAGTGTGTTTATTTTCTCTATGTTGTCCTCAGAATCTGAGAGTCTTTCTTCTAACTCTTGTAGTCTATTGCTTATGCTGGTTTCTGTAGACTCTGCTTGTTGACCTAGATTTTCCATATCCAGTTGTTCCTCAGTTTGTGTTTTCTTCCTTGCTTCCATTTCATTTCTCAATTCTTGAACTGTTTCCATTACCTGTTTGATCATTTTTCTTGGTTTCCCAGGGTATCATGTACGTATTTACTCATTTCTTCAAACTTTTTGTTATACTTCTCATCCATTTCTATACGGGAGTTTTTTACCTGTTGTTTAAGGAACTCTATTGCTTTCATAAAATCAATTTTTTCCACTTCTTCTGTGTTAGGGTTTTCAAGTCATTCTGTTGTAAGATCATTGGGTTCTCGTGTTTTCATGTTGTTTTTCAGATTGTTGGGTGAATTCTTGCCTTGGCGCCTGCCCATCTCCTCCTATTGTTGCTATCTAGTGGGTCTTTTAAAACCTGATCAGGTTTTCCTGCTGGCCAGGGGCTCCTCTTGCAAAATGCCCTCACTGTGTTTCCTGCCTCCTGCTGTGGGGCAAGATCCCTCTCACCCCTAAGAAGGGTCTTCAGGAACAGGCTCCCCGTTGGCCAGGGACCTTGACAACCAAAGGCCTACCACTTTGATTTAATTGTAGTGGGGCAATCTGCTCTCAGTGTTGCGTGCTTGTCCCTGCCGCTTGTGTCTGCCAATGCAGCAGTCCCACAGCTTGCCTGTTTTTTTTTTTTTTTTTTTTTTTTTTTTTTTTTTGAGGGGGAAGTAGTATAGGAGAATTGTCTGTATTCTGTCAATCATGTTTTAAATAAACACTGATTGGCCAGACAGGAAGTATACATGGGAAAACCAGACAGGAAGTAGAAACGATGCAATGAGAACAGGAGAATTCTGGGAAGGAAGAAGTTGATTCCTCCCACTCCTGCCCAGACCACTGAAGCAGCAAGACGTGATCTGCCCCACTGAGCCACATGCCAAAAATAGATAAAAATAATGGGTTAATATATGCTACAAGAACAAATAAGTACCCTGAGCTAATGGGGCAACCAGCTTTATAACTTATGGAGATCTTTGTGTGATTGTCTTTGGGGCTTGCCGGCTGTGGGGTACCGGGTGGGACAGAACCTCCAACAAGCCACGACCTCCATGTTACACATCTTATAAGAGTGTTTTGTAATAGTGACTTTTAAAAAAAAATCTTCCCCTTTAGCTTCCATAATACAAATCATTTCACTTATCACTTAATCAGAACAGAAGTCTTATATATTCTTTTATTTTTTCAGTGTAGTAAAATGTTTACTGATGACTATTATGGAATATGTCTCATGCAAGTCACATGACAGTAAAAACATTGTTGTAGAAAGTTTTTCTACAACATGTATCCACTCAGATTTTCTTTGGCCTGTAATGTGAGACAACTATACAATAAGATGTAGACACAAAACAACAAGGAAACTCATTCTACCTTGGGTTCACTACTAAGTAAAATTACTTAGGTAAATGGTACTGCCTTTAACTGTATGTATCATCTTTGATTTAAGATACACTTGATACAACACCTTATCACCACCCTGTGACCCTTTCTCCTCCATACTCCATTTCCTTATATTTTGCTCTCTTGCCTGATGAAGCTATAAACATTCCTTCTTACCTTATTCATTTGCTAGCCCTCAAACAATCAAGAAACATTGTAAAAACTTCATATAATGTTGAGAAGGACAGATGCTATAATCCTTATTCTGTTACTGCATATGCCTAGAGGAAACAGGAAAGTGCTTAAAATGGTTCCAGCTAATTTCAAAGAGAAAGGCATAAACTGCTGCCTGAAGCAGAAGACTGAGATGACTGTCGATGTCATCACAAGCAGCTGTTCTCATCCAAAACAGGAGAGTGAGGAAGAACTCAGTTTCCAGCTGGGGAGCGGAAGTGGAAAGATTCAATACATAATTTTGATTAAAATCTTTCTTCTGCAACTCTCGCACATATTTTTTCTAAGCACTTTCCACTTTTAGCCTTAAATAAGAGTCGGTGTAGTTTGATAAGGAAACACACACACACACAAATACACATACACACAATAATTGTGACTATCAGTTTTAAATATACATAAGATTTTAATGAACTTACACAAAAATTATTCCTTCCATTTGTTATGTGATGCTCATTTGAGAGGAAAGTGGAAATTCTGAAGCAAATTTGGAATATCTTTTTGAAAAAAAAAACAATTTTCTTATCTCTGATCCATGTATATTATATAAATACATAAATAATATTACATATTTTCTTTTAAATAAATAAAGATTATTAACTCGAAGTACAGAAGGAACAGATGGCATACATTAGTAAGTAAACTGTTTGGAGAAAAATGCCTGCAAAGTTAAATTTTCATAGTAAGATATTTGCAGGACACATGTAGTTGAAAACTGATTCCAAAATGGTAAGATGGAATGCAACATTGAGAAAGTTTTGAACAAATTAAGACAGTATATAAGTAAAAAATGTTTGAATAGTGAAAGTATCATATAAAAGACAGAACAATGTAAAATTTATACTGGAAGTGATGAGTACTTTTAGTATAAATGTTTAAGTCATAGCTCAATGATACATTAAATAATTGGAAATTATGTATTATATAATATCAAAAAAATGAACTGAAATTTCTCTGAAACTAAAGAGATTTTAGGGTTCAGTAAATATAGCCATCCTGGTATAAAATATACCATGTATAAGAAATGAAAATTAATAGAAAACTATACAGTAAAAACTGTGACAATATAATGTCAGAATCAGAAAGTTAAAATTAAAACAAGATTGACTTAACCATTGTAATGGATATTATCATAAAGTATTGATAGACATGTAAGTAGTCACAGCTTTGGTAGATATAAGTGAGTATAAATAAAAAACCTCATGACCAGGTGTGATGGGATATGTTTATAATCTCAAGCTATCAGGAGGCTGGGTTAGGTGGACTATAAATTCGAGGCCACTCAGTACATAGAGATTTTCAAACCATTCTGGGCTATTTCATAAGTATTATATAACTAACTCTGTCCTGAAAAAAATAGCTACACATATACTAATAGACAGTGCTGTGGTTATTTGTTGCTCCATAATAGGATAAAAGTATTTGAAACATTATAGTTGTTCATAGACAAAAAGATGATAATTTCTGGGAGATATAATCTCATAGCAAACTACCTTTTCCTTTGGTTCTTGCAATTTTTCTGATCCTTTCTCTATAATTCCAGTAAGGTACTATACCCATAAAGTCTCATCTACATGGCTGACTAAAGAAATAAATAACTTTTGTCAGGGTGTATGTGAGCAGCTCATCTGTAGAAGAGAGATCTTCTACAAATGATGGAGGTATCTCAAGGGATACAGCATTATTTCCCTTATGGGAATGGCATTTTTGAAGATGCAATTGTTTTTGTGTCTTCTGTGTTCCTATAATGTTGTAAGGGGGCCACTTGTTCATTTCCTCGCCACCAGGCAGCTCAGATCAAAAATAATCACAGAGAAATATATTATTTAATATATTGCTTGGCCCATTAGCTCTCAATTCTAATTGGCAAACTCTTACATCTAAATTTAATGCATTTCTAGTAATCTTTGTATCCCCACATGGCTGTGGCTTACCCTGTAAAGTTCCAGCATCTGTCTCCAGTGGGGCTATAAGGCTTCTCCCTGACTCTGTCTTCTTCCTCCCAACATTCAGTTTAATTTTCCCTGACTACCTAATTTCTGTCTTATCAACAAGCCAAGGCAGTTTCTTTATTAATGAATGATATTCACAGCATACAGAGGGGAATCTCACATCACCTCCCTTTATCTGTTTAAATGAAAAGGAAGGTTTTAACTTTAACATAGTAAAATTTCATATAATAAAACAAGTATTAAGTAAGAATTACAGCTACAATATTTATACTTACTTTATCTTTTATTATATCTAAGGAAAACTACAATATATTCTTCAACTCCATCAAAGATTTCAGAAAGATATAATATTACCTAAGTAAACAGGAAGTGCATTGTAAACAACTTCCAAAACTCTAGAATTGATAGAGAAATATCACTTCCTTGACAGTCATCCAAAAGTTCTTCTGTATTATTGGGGCATCCATCTTCAGTCTACTGGCACATAGTATCCATCAGACTTTTCCGTGAAGCAGGAAATTTCAAAGACAGTTCTGCCTAAATTGTCAGGTTGTCATTCACCTTCTTCTGTTTCCTGAAGAATGTCTGGCAGACTCTTTCATGAAGTGGTAATCCTGAAAGACTGTCTTATCAAGTTCAGCAGTCATTTTTTTTTCATGTGTCTGCATGTCCAGTTCACACAGCATACGATCAAGCAGTCCAGGTAAGATCAGTTTCTTGCCCAAATGGCTAGCAAACTCTATAAGGAGACTCTTTGATGCCCATCTTCCTCTTGAAATAACTGGTGCTGCCAGGAGCTTATGTGTCTCATTGTCATGAAAAGTCCTAAGTTCTTAAAATATTTTAAACACCTTATTCTGTAGTCTTTGAAAGGTTTGAAGAATAACTGTCCATCTGAAATACATCTCTGTACACCTAGAAAATCTCTTAATTATACATTACATTTTTAGATGAGTTACACAAACACAATACCTCAATCAAGAGCAGAGATATACATATAACAAAATTGACCTTAAATTTGTACCAATAAACCAAGATCCATACCAATGCAAATTATTCATATCTATAGCATACCCCCTTAAATATAAACATTTATAAACAATATCTGGGAATATGGAGATAGTTCTCTCCAAACTGCTCCTGCTGTTTATTGGAGAAAGTATTTTTTGTGAGTATTCACAGAAACCCTTTCGGGGGTCTTAATGCATCAAACCACATTAGTCTATAAGCAATCCACAGGTTCTCATCTTCTGTGGAAACAAAAGAAGGTGCTGTCTCCAAAATCCAAATAGGCCCACTAAAAGCTGTGCTTCTTTCTTGGTGTCAGTAAGGGACAGGTGCAACAACTTATACTTCACATTAAAAGTAATATTCCTGCATGCCCCACACCAATGGACTCCTAAGAATTTCATGGAGGAAGAAGGTCCTGAAATTTTGGTTGAATTTATTTCCCATCCTCTTATATGCATATGCATATATATATATATATATATATATATATATATATATCCTATGAGTTCAAAGTAGTTGCTAGCTCTTGATCGCTTTGTCCAATCAGCATAATGTCATCAATATAATGCACCAGTCTGATATTTTGTGGATGAGAAATAAGATAAAGATCCATTCTAAATAAGTTATGACACAGGCCAGGAGAGTTAATACATCCCTGAGGCAAAACTGTGGTCCTTATTGACTGGTACCAAGAAAAAGGCATATACTATGTACCAGGATATAGGAAGTTAAGGCCTACCAGGCCAAAAGAAGTCAACCTGGAGTCTGCATGGTACTGTCAGAAGTCCGGACTCATGCTTAGCCAATAAGGGGTGACCAAGCAGTATTTCCTGAGATCCTAGCAACAAGCATTGTCAGTGGTCCTGGTTATGCCTAGCCAATGAGGCATGAATATGAAATATCATCTGTTAATGAATGAGAAAGCCTGGGTGCTCTGAGGGTATTTTTCCCCTTTGTTTTTCTTTTCTTTCCTTTCCTTTTCTTTTCTTTCTTTTTTTTTTTTTTGGTTGTGGTTTGTTTGTTTTTGTTTCTTTTTAAAAATAAGTCTTCTGTAAGCCTTCTATATAACTCCCAGCATCTGTGTTCCATGATGTCAATCCTTTTCACCCTCTTGCCCAAGGAAGACCATTAGGGCCCAGCAACAACTGGCACCTGGAAGAGGGACTTCTCACAGGTTATGAGCTTGCCTTGTCAGAGTCCTTTTTATTTTTTCTCTGTGACTGAAATTTTTGTGTTTTTTCCCAGAACAGGTTCTAGTCATTATCTTCTTCTCACCTATGGTGTTGGTCAGAACCCTCCAAGATGTTGTGTTTTCTGTGAAAAGGCCCCTCGGTCCTATCAGCAGGTATGAGCTGGGACTCGCATCCTTTGCTTCTTTGGAAAGGCCCCTAGGTCTCTTCGGTGTTGGTAAGCATTGGTACCCCATCCTTTCTTTTAAAAGGCTTCTTGGTCCATTCAGTGCGTAAATAATAAGAACCCCATCCTTTCTTTCTTCTGAAAGGCCCTTCAGTCCTTTGGCAAGTAAGCATTGGGATCCCCAATCTTTGTGTGTGTGTGTGTGTGTGTGTGTGTGTGTGTGTGGTCATCCCATTTGATTATGGAACTATATTTTTCTGTTTCATTTTGCCCAGCATCTCGATATAAGGGCTGACAGCCCTACCCCAGAAGGCAGAACCAAGGCTCGACTCCGGAACACCAGAACCAAGGCTCGACTCCGGAATACCATCCCTTGTCTGGAGACACTGTGTGGGCCTAAAGAACCACAAAAAATTCCCCACTAATCACAAGACATAAAGGTTCAATACAATTTCCCACCTCTGTTGATTGTTGATCTCTTGCTATCCACCTCGGAGCGGTGCTGAAAAACAGGTTGGCGTAACCTATCATCTGTGGGAGTCCCATGTTCGCCTCAGCAGGGAGAAGTGAGCTGTGTGGCAGCACCAGAAATGTGGGCCCGGAAGTCAGTGCTGCTCAGGTCTGAAGTGTGTGAACTGTGACTGGTATGAACTTGATGCTTGACTGAGGTATCAGGGGTGCTGTCTGAGCCTCGGGTGTGGGTAATATTAAGATGTGGGCTTGGAGGTAATAGGCTTCCCTAGCCTGGTATGCAACTTCTGCTGCCTGGCTCCCCTCATGTAAGCAGCATAGACATCCACCCCGGGGCAGGACATAGTACACAGGCCACAGTGAGGCTCTTGGTGGACTGTGTACCTGTCATCTGGACCACCTGTTTCTTCTGGTGCTTGTGTGCTTCTAGGTGGTCCCAATATTTGTGCAGCTCTGACCCCAAAGACCTCACAGTAGTGCATGAGGGAAGGAGGGAGGCCTGTGGCCTGTGTTCGGCTTCAGCAGCCTGTCCAGGAATAGCAGCATGTTGCTGGTAAAGCTAGGTTTCCAGGATTGGAGGCCTGTGCCACCCCATTGGAGCGAGCCCACCGAAGGTATTTCAGATTCCTACTGCTTCTGCGGGGCCCACTGAGACTTTAGTCATGAGGTCTGAACAGTGGAATCTTGGGCATGGCCAGAAGAGAGAGGCTTCGAATGAGTATTCCAGTGTGTCCTCACTGCTCCTGGTTCCCTTTGGCACTCAGCAACTGGTGGGTGGATGCAGCAGTGGCCACAGCTTCATGTTGCTGCTGTCATGTTGGCTACCGGGGGCTGTTCTTCAGTTGGGTGCTGCTGCTGGTACTTGGTCTTCTCCTTTCGTGCCACCAGAGCTGTGGCCTCAAGACCTCTTCAGTGTGCTGGCACTGTTGGAAGACAAGGAACAAGCTGTGCACCTAATGGTGCATGCCTGCAATCTGCCTGCCAGGGTTCATTTTCCAGACACCAAAAGAGTAGAATGGCTAATTAAGATGGTAAAGCACATGTGGCCCTTTATTTATCAATTTATAGAGAAGTTCTTTTGAGGAACCATGGAACTAGCTGTGAGGAGAGCAAAAGCCTACCTCAGCACCTTCCGCTTTACAAAATTGAATGTGGGTCAGCAGCCCCTAAGAGTCAATGCCATTGAAGTTGATACCGAAAATGTAGACCAAAGACAAACTATTATTTACATTAAAATTAGTTTTGTAGGAAATGGTGAGATTGATTTGGATATCAAACAACATTTTTATAGAGCTAGAATGAAAAGTATTCAGATTCATGGGACAATATAGGTGATTCTGTAAACCCTTGCTTGGTGACTGGACAACACTGACTAATCTCCTGGACATCCCTGAACTAAATGGTTTGTCAGATACTATCATTTCTGATATAATATCAAACTAATTGGCAATCACTTGCCATAAAATAAGATCTTAGCAGGACTCCCTACTACACTTCCAATAGAGATACACCCAATAAAGTCCCCTCCTCTACTCCCATACCTTACATCACCATGGCCTTTTAAGATACAAATAAAAACTCAAAGGACTGAACCTCAATACCTGTCACATATTAGATATCACTACCTACACATCTATATCTATATTACAGCTCATAAAAGTTGCAGTCTGACTCAATTAAAAATCAAAGCTGGCTTTGGAGTTGGAGCACGAATCTCTCCTTCTCTAAACTCAAGCATGTTGGTAGAAGAAAAATTCAGACTTTCTGTGTCGTATCAGAAGAGCATCCTGGTGTGGGACAGAAGAAAACAATAAATATAGGGACTATTGATGTCAAAACTCTGCTATCTCCCCAAAATTTTATTTCTCTTTTTTGACTCTTTAGAACGTTTCTTTGGCTAAGCATCTTAAGTATATATTGACAGACTGATAGATCTAGATAAATATATAGATAGATAGATAGATAGATAGATAGATAGATAGATAGATAGATGATAGATGTGAAATATATTCAGTAGAATATTATTACATCTTAAGCATTTGCCTTATTTTTAATATTTGTAAGTTTATGTGTGTTTATATGTCTGCATGCATGCCGATTCCTATCCTCTCAATAGTTCAATAAATTTTTGGGGTCTGGGAGTATTTTCCATACCACTGGCCTACTCTACAATCCATAGGTACAAGCCATTATAGAGAGGACAAACAGAACTCTTAGAGAGCTGTTGGATAGCATTATCTCACTAGAGGCTAGGATAAATCCTCATCTGACATTAACAGAAGTCCTTTTTCATATGAACCATCTCAGTTTTGATGATGAGGGTCTCAGCATCTCTGTCAAAGAACACATCCCTGCTCCTGGTAAGATGGAGAGATCCCATCTCCCACCAACAGCAGCCACCTATTGCTAACCTGTAGGAGAGGGTATATGTAGGCCATTTCAATTCTATTTTAATAAATAAAAACTGAAGATCTGAGAGTAAAACAGTCCTACTAGTCAACCTTATTGACCAGGTTATGATAATACCACCTTTAATCCTATTAGCCACAATAACGTGTACCTTTAAGCCCAGTGGTACACACCTTTAATCCCAGCCTTAGAGAGGAATATAAAACAGAGGAGAAAGCTCTCAGTCACACAGTCTTATTATGAGACTCCAGGAGGCAGGCTCACCATTTCAGACTGGGGTTTAGGTAAAAGCCAGTGGCTGGTTGTTTTACTTTTTGGATCTTCTGGTTGAAACCCAATTTCTCCCTCTGACTTTTTATTAATTGTGCTTCATTTGGTACCCAATTTTTGAGGGTATGAATTCATGAAAATGTCCTTTGCCTGAGTTATTTTAGCTGCCAGCCCAGGCTAGGGCTAGGATTAGAAACTTGTGCAACCACTTTGGAAATCAGTGTGGCAGTTTCTCAAGAAACTGGGAGTCAACCTACCTCTTGATCCAGCAATTCCACTCTTGGAAATATACCCAAGAAATGCCCAATCATACTACAAAAGCATTTGTTCATCTATGTTCATATCAGCATTATTTGTAATAGCCAGAACCTGGAAACAACCTAGATGCCCCTCAATGGAAGAATGGATAAAGAAAATGTGGAATATATATGCATTAGAGTACTACTCAGTGGTAAAAAACAATGACATCTTGAATTTTGCATGCAAATGGATGGAAATAGAAAACGCTATCCTGAGTGAAATAACCCAGGACCAAAAAGATGAATATGGTATGTACTCACTCATATGTGGATTCTAGCCATAAACAAAGGACATTGAGCCTATAATTCGTGATCCTAGAAAAGCTAAATAAGAAGACGAACCCAAAGAAAAACATATATTTATCCTCCTGGATATTGGGGGAAGACAAGATCACTGGGCAAAAGTTGGGAGCACAGGGGTGATGGTGGGCTGGAAGAAAGGGGAGATGGGGAGAGAGAAAGGAGAAGAGTAGGATTGGGAGGAGCTTAAGGGAATGGGATGGCTGAGATGGAGGAAGGGTGGATATGGGAGCAGGGAAGTATATATCTTAATTAAGGGAGCCATTTTAGGGTTGGCAAGAGACTTGGCTCTAGAGGGGTTCCCAGGTGTCCAAGGAGATGGGCAGCAGAGGAGAGGGTGCCTGAACTGGCCTTCCCCCATAGACTCACTGATGAATATCTTGCATATGACCATAGAACATTCATCTGGCGATGGATGGAGATAGAGACACAGACCCACATGGAGCACTGGACTGAGCTCCCAAGGTCCAGATGAGTAACAGAAGGAGGGAGAACATGAGCAAGGAAGTCAGGACCGCAAGGGGTGCATCCACCCACTGAGAAGGTGTGACTGATCTAATGGGAGCTCACCAAGGCCAGCTGGATTGGGACTGAAAGAGCATGTGATCAGACCGGACTCTCTGAATGTGGCAGACAATGAGGGCTGACTGAGAAGCCAATGATAATGGTACTGAGTTTTGATTCTACTGCATGTACTGGCTTTTTGGGAGCCTAGTCTGTTTGGATGCACACCTTCCTAGACCTGAATGGAGCGGGTGGGGCTTGGACTTCCCACATGGCAGGGTGTAATTCTTTTAGCCATCCATAAAGCTGCACTTTCAGGTTCTGAAGCCAGTGCATATACCCCCTGTGTGCGCATGCATGGGTCACCCGCCATCTGCATCATCAGCATCTGATGCAGAAGACCCGTATACAGGCGCAGGGCGCACCATCGCCCATCATCAGTGTCTGACATGGGCACGTCTTTCCCCTCATGCGCATGTGCTAGGAAGCCTTTAAAAGCTGAACCTGACATTCCTACCTCCTCCTTTTCTGTCCACACGTTTTCCCAAGCTCGAGAGCACATGGCTCTCTTAATAAACTCCTACACGTGGGTTCGTTCATGTCTCGTGTTCTCTCCTCATTTCCGCTGGACATTTTTATAGGGAACTGTGACTTCTTTTAGTAATGGAGAGGGAGTGGGGGGAGAGGGAGGGAAATGGGAGGTGGAAATTTTTAATAAATAAATTTTAAAAAGAATTTCAGCTCTAGGAATTGGAACCTAAACCTAGCTACCTTTGTTCAGGAGAAAAGTCATGCTCCCAGCTCCCATCCACCCCAGCTTAGCTTCCATGTAAAGATGGAAAAATACACATAGAATTTCGATACAGAGTACTGTGTACTATTGGGTTGTTTTTGAATTACTTGACTGGTGAGGACAGAGCGATAATTGCTAGAAGATATTTGATTATTAATGGTGCTAGATTAATCCAACACACACACACACACACACACACATATCTTTAACTTCAAAAGATATGTTACTTTGAAGAATAGGCTTTGTGTTTCTTTCCACAGAAAGTGAGAGGCTGTGGATTCATTCTGGGTTAAGAAAAATAAGGTTTGCTCAAGTAAGACCGCCTGAAAAGTGTCCAATGAGAACAGATGACACAGATGATACAAAGTTTCAGAGTACAGTTGTTGCAGTTTCCTCTGAGTTCTTCATCCAGGACAGCTTCAAGACTGCTGGCTGAAATTATCCAGCCTCACAGAACACTACAGTAAGGACTTGACCGTAATCCAATTTTCTTTGGGTCCCCATAAGATTATCAGTGTTCCCAATCAGTAAGAAGTATCCTAGAAAGAACTGGAGAGGGAACATGAGAGATTGAAATGGCTGAGGTGGAGGAGGGACAGAGAGGTAGAAAAATGAAAGTGATATCTTGATAAAAGGGACCTATTATTGGAATAGGGAGAACCCTGATGCTAAGAAAATTCTCAGGAATCCACAACAATGATCCCAGCTAAGATTGCTAGCAATAATGGAAAGGGTGCTAGAACTGATCTTCCCCTTATCATATTAGTGACTACCCTAACTTTCATCAGAGAATGTACATCCAGTAACTGATGGAAGCAGACGTAGTGATCCACATTCAAGATTTGGGCTGAGCTTCTAGAGTCCAGTTGAACAGAGGGAGGAGGAATTATATGAGCAAGTGAGGTCAAGATCATGACAGGGAAAACCACAGAGACAGCTGACCTGAGCTAGTAGAAGCTCACAGACTCTGGACTGACAGCTGAGGAGCCTGCATTGGAACAAACTTGGCCCTATGAATCCAGGTGACAGTTGTTGGGCTTGATTTGTTTGTAGTACATGAGGTAATGGGAGCAGGACTTAGCCCAAGTGCACTAACTGGCTTTTTGAGTCCCATTCCCTATGGTGGTATATATTGCTCAGCTTTGGTGCAGGGATAAGAGCTTGATCCTAGCTGAACATGGTATGCCAAACTTTATTGATGCCCCAAGGGAGGCCTTGTCCCCTCTAAGCAGTGGATGTGGAATAAGATGGGATAAGTGAGTGGGTGTGAGAAAGGGAGGGAGCAGGAACTGGGGTTTGTATGTAAAATAAAAAAAAAATTAAAGTAGAAAAAACACTTTAAACATGCTGGTGCTTCTGCATCATTTTACAACATATAGAATTCATGAAGGATATATCTTTTGGGACCTCCCACTGTGGAGGATTAGGTTTTACATAGTGTACCCACTCTAGTATTACAATTTCCCTGAGCCTTAATATCCCTCATCAACACTAAGCCAAGGGATATCAGACAACTCCAACTCCTTTTCAGTAGGTAATCTTTTGATAAACATTTCAGCGAAGAATTCAAACAAGTTTTTCACACCTTTTTAAAAATGTGAGAACTTCCATGTTAGACCTCAAATCTCCATTCAGATGACTGCTATCAATAAACTCAACCTGATCTAGTTTTGTTCCTTCCACCATTATTCCATACCCTTAAATTCTATTTCTGCACATATTCCCCAGACTTCTGCTTTAATGAAGTAACAAAATCATTAAACTCCTTAGAAATGCATCATACTTTTTCATGGACAACACTTTCTACCTCCCCTCTAAGAGCCTGCGTTTGTCTTGAGTCTGGTTATAGTGCTAGATGCAATTATTGATTAGCCTTGAGGGACACTCGTATTATATTGCACAGCAGTTTCTTCAGAAAAAGTCACTGCTGGTTTAGAAGACAATGAAGGATTAATTTCCTCAATAATAGGTAAAAAGGGCTATATTTCAAGGGATGGGACTGAGGGTACAATTTTCTCAGGTAAGATACCTTGAGAATCTGAGGGTTCAAAGTTCTCAGCTCCAACTGTGTCTTCCTACAAATCCCTATCCCAGGTTATAGGACCCTGTTCCTTACAATGAGTTGTAGATGGACGTTTCTGTCCCACCTACTCCCACAACTGTTCAGTCCCAAAGAAACATATAGATGATTATATTAATTATAAAGTGTTTGACATATTAGCTTAGGATTATTATTAACTAGTTCTTACAAATTAAATTAACACATAATTCTTGTCTATGTTTGGCCATGTGGCTTAATACCTATTTCCAGTGAGGCCTTCTCTTCTTTCTTCCTCTTGTCTGGCTGGTGACTTATCTCTGTCTTTCTTCTTCCAAGAATTCTCTTAGTTTTGTAAGTCTGCCTATATTTCCTGACTGGCTACTTGTCAATCAGTGTTTTATTAAATCGATACAAGTAACAAATCTTTACAGTGTACAAAAGCATTATTCCACAGCATTTTCCATTTTTTTTCCATTTTAAAATAAAACACTGAATCTATTCTCCTTTGTTTAGATTTTTTTCTAAACATTATTCATAACAGCTTATAAGCAACACACTAAACAATGACAAACATTTATAATCCATTTGTTTGGGAATGTGTGTAGTTGGAGGCTGCTTGTTCATTTCCAGACTGCCCAGACCTAAAATAATCACACAGAAACTGTATTATAACAATACTGCTTTACCTATCGGCTCACACTTCTTATTGGATAGCTCTTATATCTTACATTAACACATTTTTATTTATCTGAGTATCACCACATGTTTGTGGCCTACTGGTAAGGTTGTATCTGGCATCTGACATCTGTTTTCTGTGGTGACTACATGGCTTCTCTCTGATTCCACCTTCTTTCGCCCTCTATCTGCTTGGAATTCCCACCTTTCCCTATCTTGTGCTGCAATAGGACCAAAGTATCTTTTTTATTACCCAATGGTATTCACAGCATACTGAGGGGAATTGCATAACACCTCCCCTTTTCTGTCTAAATAAAAAAGGTTTTAACTTTCACATAGCAAGATTATAATCAACAAATCAGGTATTAAGCAAGAATAATAGTTATAATATTTAGTCCATTTACATTTGGCAAATTAAGGAAAATATTCTATCTATTTTTCTTTGTGAGTTTAAAGTTTTATACCTAATCTATCTTTTATAATTATAACTATCGTTCTTCAACTCCATCAAAGACTCAAAAAGTATTTAATATTACCTAGGTAAACAGGAAGTACTTGAAAACAAGTTTCAAAACTCTAGAATTGACAGAGGCTTCTTGCTGCCTGGACAATCATCCAAAGTTCTTCTGTAATATTTGGGCATCCATCTAAAGGGCCATAGTATTCGGCAGACTTTTCCATGAAGCAGGACATTTGAAGATTTCTTATGCCTTTTACTGGAAAAGTTCATCAGTTCCTTTCTTCCGTGTCCTGGAAAATATCTGGCAGTTCTCTCATGAAACAGGAACCCTGAAAACTGTCTCTCACCTTCCTTAGGCAACATCAGTAGTCATTTTTCTGTGGATTCTGCATGTCTGGTTCATACAGCATAGCATCAAGCAGCTAGGCAAGAACAATTTCTTGCCCAAATGCTAACCAATCAAATAAAAAGCCTCTTTGATGTCCATCATCCTCTTGAAGTAGATTGGTGCTGCCAGGAGCAGATGTGTCTCATTGTCATAAAAAGTCCTAAGTTTTTAAAACACTTTAAATGCCATATTCTGTTAGTGTTTGAAAGGTTTGAAGAATACCTATCTAACTGAAACATATCTCTATATATCTTGAAAACATAACATTACTACAAGTTTGACTATTATAGATGATTATTTCTTAATTATTTAATATATTTAATTCATTTTATATATTAATATATAATTTAATATTATAATATAATTTAATATAATATAACATATATTTCTTAATTATTAAATGAACTGCACAAACACAATAACTTAATCAAATGCTGAAATACACTTATTACAGAATTGACCTTAAATTTGTATCAATCAAACAAGATCCACACCAATGCAAATAATTCACCTCTATAGCATATTCCCCTTAAAATCTAAATAACCTTTTATAAACAGTATTTGGGAATTTGGGTGTAGTTCTTTCCAAAGTGCTTCCTGATTTTGGGGGGCAAAGTAATTTTAAGGGTTTCTAAAGACCTTCAGGGGATCTTGTTCCATTGAACCACATTAGTCTGGAAGGAATCCATAGGTTTTCATCCTCTGTGGAAACAAAACCAGAAAAAACAACCTATCCTTAGACCCAAATTTTGAAGTCAAGACACCTTTACAATATATATGTTGGTTTAGCTTATCAGCCTGTACAATGAAATGTCTCTCTGTAATTAGCTCATGCACAGTCAAAATTTATAGAAAACACAGCAATATGCATAATACAAACTCTCTGTGTATATTCCATATTTATGTGGCTTATATTTCTTTACTTGTTTAATCTATGACTGTCTGTACTGTGTCTCTTTAAAGACTTTGTTCTATTTTTTTTTAAATAATTTACTTACTTTTATAATACTCTTTTCTTGTCTCTTCAAAGTCTATGTATATATATATATATATATATATATATATATGTTTCTTTTTATATTTTTAAAATACCATTTGTCTTTTTGAGGTCTTTTATGTCTGAATCTGTCTTTACTGCACATTTGTAAACATTTTCTGTTCATGATGGCTTCTTAAAATGCTAAGCAGTGTGGCTAGAACTAAGGAAACTTTGCCTTTTCACTTCACCCACTCACACCGGACAGAGGTCTGTTCAATGCCTCTGAGGCTGCCAGGTAGGAGCAGTCCTTACCATTTCAATTCTGGTAAGCAGTTAACCCATGCTGCCACCAAGTCACTTACAGTATAGTTCCCACAAACCCCATTTAAGTGATCAGCCTCCTGAAAGCATCAGAGTTCATGCTGCCTGAACCAGGATGTTGTCATTTCTTATGCTGAGTCAGTAAGCTTTTTTTTTTTAAAGGAGCCATGGTGCTCCTGCTTGCCACCAGCAAACAGAGCCCATCTGGAAAAAAAAAATGCCAGCCACCAAGATGCTTAACTCTGTTCTTTTGTGTCTAGAATTCCTTTCCAAGCTTTCTCAGATTTTATGTGGATGTAGTCAGCCCCCACCCCCACCACCACCAATTGGGTGGCAATCTGTAGACAGAGGCTACTTGTTTATTTCCCAGCGGCCCAGTCACAAAATAATCACACGAATTTGTATTACTACAACACTGCTTTGCCCATTAGCTCACAGTTCTTATTGGCTAGGTTTTTTTTTGTTTTGTTTTGTTTGTTTTGTTTTCCGAGACAGGGTTTCTCTGTAGCTTTGGAGCCTGTCCTGACACTAGCTCTTTTAGACCAGGCTGGCCTCAAACTCACTGAGATCCGCCTGCCTCTGCCTCCTGAGTGCTGGGATTAAAGGCATGCGCAACCACCGGCCCAGCTTGGCTAGCTTTTATATCTTAAATTAACCCATTTCTATTAATCTGCATATTGCCATGTGGTTGTGGTGTACCAGTAAGGTTCCATCCAGCATTCAACATCTGTCCCCTATGGTGGCTACATGGCTTCTCTCTGACTCTTCCTTCATTCCTCCTCTGTCTGCTAAGACTTTTTGCCTTGCCCTATTCTTCACTGTAATAGACCCAAATTAGCTTCTTTTTTAACCAATGGTATTCACAGCATACAGAGGGCAATATCATATCAAATGTGGGCATAGTTTTCTTGACTACTCCCTGCTGATTTGTAACACTGATATCTTAAGGGGACCCAAAGAAAATTTAGGATTATAGTCAAGTCCGGACTGGAGTACTCTCCGAGGCTGGATCATTTCAGTCAGCAGTCTTGAAGGTATTCTGGATGTAGAACTCAGAGGAAACTGTAACAGAGGTGCTCTAAAACATTGGATCATCTGGGGCAACCATGCATAATGGAATTTGTTCAGGGGATCTTCCTTGACCAAATATTATTTTTCTTAATCCAAATGAACAATTTATACATAGATATCAAGAGCAATTAAACAAGATTGTTTTCTTTATTTCTACTGAAGTTTCAAAAGTTTCATATATTAGATCATTAAATCCATTACCACTCACTATTGATGAACCAAGATAATTAAAGAAATGTATCTCTTTAAGTTTGAAATGTAGTTCACATCATGGGCTTTCAGTATTTTCTGAATGCCTAGAAGAGAGATTGATGAGAGAGGCCTCTGTAATAAAAATTCTGGTTAATTTGAAAGAGCTACAGACTTAAAAAGAATATTCCAGATATACTTAAAAGATTCATCTTTATACTTTTGTTTTTTCTAGAACCTCTTCTGGTACCAAAATCTGTATTAATCAGGGTTCTCTAGAGTCATGGTACTTATGGAATGAATCTTTCTTTCTCTCTCCCTCTCTCTCTCTCTCTCTCTCTCTATATATATATATATATTCTCATATACATACATATATATGTAAGTTTATTAAATAGAAAGTCCAAGAATCTGTAGATGTTCAGTCCCATAAGTCTTAGTGAGTGTCTCAGCTGGTCTTCTATATATATCCTGGAATTATGAAGAAGTAGGCTCCAAAGTCAGTGAACAAATGAATGCTGACAAATGAATGCTGACAAGGTGAGATCAAGCAGTCAAGGAATGAACACATTCTACTCCTTCTTCTAGTGTCCTTATATAGACTTCCAGCAAAAGGTGTGACCAAGATTAAAGATATGCCTTCCACTCTCAAGATTTGAATTGATGATGTGTAAAATTCAGACTCAAGATTTGAAGAAAAGTACTGTTGTCTTCTTGCCTCAATATCTAGATTACAAGTGTTTCCTCCATTTCTAGATTATAGTTCATTCTAGATAAAGTCAAGTTGACAACCAAGAATAGTCAACACAATGACACATGTGGAAGTATAATCTTTCCCTCCCAAAATTGCTTGTGGTCATGGTATTTCATTATAGCAATAGTAAGATGAGACAAAAATGGTACCAGAATTGGGTTATGGCTGTGACACTCTTTGTCATGTTTTTTTCGACAGGATTGTTCAAGGACTTTGCAATTTTGTCAATAAAAGTCACTGAATATTGAGAGCTTGGTGAGATATTCAGTGGGAGTTTGGAAGACAAGAATGTTGAGAACAATGCAAAAGATGGAGGCCAGGCTTTTGGAGTTTCACAGGGAAGTTGAGAGTCTCTTAAAGACTATATAAATACTGTTAGATATTATTAGTTAAGAATCAATGGCTAGCTATGATTAGTTTAAATGATCTTGTTTCTAGGGTTGAAGAATCAGCAGTCATTAACAAGATATCAGAACTACTGTGCGAAAACCTTTGTTTTACTCTGACAGTTGAAGCTGATTGTCTGGATCTGAGAAATTATTGGTAATTAAAAATATATCAGCATCATTGAAGTAAACTCTTCTGAGAAGTGTCTCTTCAGATTGATCACATACAAGCTATGTTCAGAGGAGGCTACAGTTGTAACTTTCTCTGACAGCCAAATTTGGTAATATGTAAGATTCACCAGGTCTTACTGACTTTGAAGGCATAAAGCAGTCATGAAGAGGAGCTGAGACTTGACATTACTATAAGCCATGAGAGGCCATTGGTGAAGTTGCAACTGAAGTGTCAGTGAATGCTCCAGAACTTCAAGGGACATGGAAAAAATCTGAGGCCTTGAACCATGAAGAGAGCCAAGGAAGGGCTATTAAAAAAGTACAGTCCAGCAAAAGCAGAAGACATAAGTATATTAGAGATGAGAGTACCATGGGATAACCACCAAAAATAGAAGCAGCTATGGAATGTAGCCAGTCGGAGAGTAGAAGACAAACTGTGTATTACAGAGGGTGAAGCCTGAGAACTGGCCCAGTCCATCTAGAGGAGACCTAAAGTTTGTGAGTGGACCCCTGACATTAGACATTCAGTTATTTGCATAGATAAAGTTGGGTTTTGCTTTATTCAGATTGTGAATGGTCCTGATTCTACTTTTCTGAAGTAACAAAATATTTAACTTATTTTTTGATTTTTTAAACACAAAAAATAACAAAGGGACTAATGAGATGGCTCAGAGTTTAAAATAATTAACAACTCTTGTGACCTCATAGTTGAGAGACATTAACTGTTTTTAAAAAGAATATTTTGGTGCTTTTTAGCAACTTGGAATTTAAAAGATATTGGATGTTTTGAACAATACAACTTTTAAAGGGCCTTAACTTATAAGGTTGTGGAACTTTCATAGTTTGTAAAATGTTTTATATTGTGATGTCTTTATTAATGAGTGATGTTGGAGATGAACAAGAAAGGTAAGGTTATGGTTTAACAACAATGTTTTTGTGTGTTTCAAGGAGTCAGTTGTGCTGGCTAGTTTGATGTCAAATTGACACAAGTCAGAGTCATCTAAGAGCATGGAGCCTCAATTAAGTAAAATAAAATCTGACTGTGGCAAGCCTTTAGGGCATTTTATTATTTAGTGATTCATGGAGGAGAACCCAGCTCAATGTGGGTCGTTTTATCCCTGCGCTGGTGGTTCTGAGTTTTATAAGAAAAAAGCTCAGAAAGCTATGAAGAGCAATCCAGTAAATGACACCAGTCAATGGTCTCTGAAATAGCTCCTGGCTCCAGGTTCCTGCCCTGTTTGAATTCCTCTTCTGAATCCATACTATAGCCTATGGACATGGAAATTTTAACTAAATAAATCCTTTCCTTTTCAACTTACTTTTGGTCATAGTGTTCTATCATAGAAATATTAACCTAAGTAAGTGTTGATAGAAATTTTCTGTTGATGGAGGATTCTGTCTCACCTGGTCCCACAGACATTCAGTGCCAAAGAAATACACAAGAGGCCTATGTTAATTATAAACTGGTTCACCGATTAGCTCAGGGTTTTTATAAACTAAGTCTTACATTTCCATTATTCTTGTCTGTGTTAGCTCCATAGCTTGGTACCTTTGTCACTGAGGGATTATCATCTTGCTTCCTCTGTGGCTGGGTGAAAACTGTATACTGAACCATTCCTCTTTCCAGAATTCTCCTGTTCTCATTACCCCACCTCTACTTCCTGCCTGGTCACACTGCCTATACATCCTTCTTGGCTACTGGCCAATCAGTATTTATTAAACAAGTACAAGAAACAAATCTTTACAGGGTAAAATTATTGTCCAACAGCATAATAAAGGAACAGGTACAAAATATGCATAAAAGTAATAAAATCATGGTATTTGTAACAATATAAATGGATGGGGAAGTCATCAATAAGCCAGATATTAAAATGTAAATATTGTTTTTTCAAAGACTTATTTTGAAGATATTAATTTTTAGATTTTTAAAATTTTATGTTTATGAGGGTTTCTCCTGTATGTATATATGTACACCTTGTACTTACCTGATGCATGCAGTGGTTAAAGATAGTTTTAAAAACCCCTATTACTCAGGTTAGATATGGTTTTGAGCTTCCTCGTGTGTGCTAGGAACTGAATGCAGGAGCTCTACAAAAGTAGTTAATTATTCTTAACTGTTGAGCCATCTTTCTAGTCCCTATGTTATTTTTTGTATGTAAATAAATTAATAAGCAATCACCCAGAAATTGAAAAGGCATTACTGGACTTTGTGAAGTTTACGAAAGAAGGTGATAGAACAAGGGTAGAAGAAAAGAGGCTAGATCAGTTGACCCTATATTTATATTAAAAAAATGAATGTATCCAATTAATCTGTATAATTAACATCTCTTAAAATTATAATAACATGAATGATAACTAAATACAAAGGCTGTAATAGTCTGAAAGCATACTTTATCTTCAATAATTAATTAACCTCCGTGATTTCATGGAATCTCATGGGAGGTACAATACAGTCTCAGAAACAATGTATTTAACACCCGCAATATAGCAAATATTAAGAAGTTCATATTCATATATATTCAGTTTTACTCCAGAGGCCAGAGAAGCCTATTCAATGCTGCACTCATCATAGGCTAGTACCAGATATATGAAGTATTTAAATTTAAATAAATATGCTTAAATTTTGCCTTGAAAGATAAAACTACCAATTCTATTGTATTTCTAAATAAGAAATAAACTTTCAGTTTGCTCTGGTGAGAGACATTTCCATCTTCTAAGAATATTTCCTTTAAACATATATATTTTTGACAAAGACTTCTCAAT